>NC_057812.1:152008383-152308383 GCF_018294505.1 Triticum aestivum
CCGCCGCAACCGCCCGCGTGCCTCGCCGCTCTCCGTTGCCGGCGCCAGACGCCGCCGCGGGGCACCGCCGCTGCCGCCTGCCCGCTCCCCTCGCGAAGCCTCGTCGCCGCCTCTGTTCCTCGTCGCCGGCGAGCGGATTCGGCAAGCTCTGGCCACCATCCCCAAACTCCGGCGAGAGCTCTGGCTGCCTCGGCTTCCGCGCGCTCAGATCCAGATCCAGAAAACCTAGGGTTGACCTCGTATTTTTCCTAAGTCTGCAACATTTTCATGCACTTTTCATCATGCCATAACTCCGCATCCATAGCTCCGTGTTGAGCGTGCCATATATCAAAATGTTCATCATGATTTCCTCTTCATTTCATTCCATTGCACCATGCTTGTTTGTGTCCATCTTGATGCCCAAATGGCTATTGCAAGAGTTCTTCATAATGTTAGTTCCCGATTCTTAACAGATCTTGAGCATTTGTCATTTTGCCATGATTATTGTATGCTGCATATGGTCATGAGCTCTACATGTGTTTTGGGCTATGCCATGCCATCTTTACAGGGGTGTATGCCATGTATTTTTGTGATCAAGGTGGTGACTACCACATGCATGCAAAGTAGCTCTCATGATGTTGCTGATTTCAGGGACTTAGAATTTCACTAAGTCATTTCCCTGATGTTATTTTTATGCCATTTATTCATGTTGCTACAGAGTGATCCATGCTTCTTTTGAGCATGTTCTGTAAGTATGATTTGGGCATATGGTTATGCTCTATCCATCCATGCCCTTGTTTGCATTTATGGAGTGCCCTAGCATGACTCAATCTTGCTCTACGTTTGCTATAAAATGTTCCTGGCAGATTGTTTACGTGTTAATCAATTTTGCCAAGGTTGTTGTAGTTGATCCATGCATGCTATGAGATTGTTCTTGCCATTTTTAGCTTCTTGATCATGTCTTCTTGCTGGGTGTATGCTTAGTTTGTCATGAAATGCCTTGTGTTGAGTGCATCGAGCTCGCAAACATGCCTTCGTAACTCTGTTGATGCCATGTCCAGTTTTCTGCCAAGTCTGAATCTGTTAACGATACTTGCTATGTTTACATGGGTGCCATCATATTTTGTGTGTCCTTTTGGCTTATGGTCAGGAAGGGACTTTTGTAATATTCTTTGAGTAGATTCATGCCATGCCTTTTTTTGCTATGTTCTGTTCCTGTAGCATGTTGTTATCTTGCTCTAAACATTGCTTCCTGATGTTAGTTCCTGACATGTTAGTATTTTCACTAAGTCTGTGATGCTGATATCTTTTGCACTTTTGCCATGCTTGTTTGAACCTGCTATTGAGTGATTTAGATGTAGCTCAGTGTTCATCTTTTGTCAAGCATCTTGAGTAGATAACCGCCATGTGCTTTGTTGCTATGTTAGAGTGCAGTAGCTTAGTTTCTTGTTGCATTTTAGATGGCATCGTGATGTTAATCGTGGAATAGTGCCATTATTGTTTTGATTGCCATTTGCAAACTGTGCATCCGATTCCGGTGATCTTTATATCGATTTCGACCGAAATCAACTCATCTTTCCAGCGGCACACTTGGTTTGCGAAGTTGAGGCCTGATTCAATCTTTTCCTTCCGATGCACGCATATGCATTACATATCACATCCCGCATATCATGCCATGTTTTGCATCATGTTGCTTGCGCATTGCACCGTGGTTGATTGTGTTTTCCTTTGCTTGTGTTCTCGCCTTGGGTAGAGCCGGGAGACGAGTTCGTGATCGAGGAACCCGCGAGTATGCTTACGAGGATCAAGCTTACGTCAACTCGGAGAACTTTGCAGGCAAGATGACCATACCGTCGAAATCACTTCTATCTTTGCTTGCTAGTTGCTCACTCTATTGCTATGCCGCGATACCTACCACTTGCTATATCATGCCTCCCATATTGCCATGTCAAGCCTCTAACCCATCTTGTCCTAGCAAACCATTGTTTGGCTATGTTACTGCTTTGCTCAGCCCCTCTTATAGCATTGCTAGTTGCAGGTGAAGATTGGAGTTTGTTCCTTATTGGAACACGATTATTGTTGGGATATCATTATTATATCTTGTTTACTTTAATGCACCTATATACTTGGTAAAGGGTGGAAGGCTCGGCCTTATGCCTGTTGTTTTGTTCCACTCTTGCCGCCCTAGTTTCCGTCATACCGGTGTTATGTTCCTTGATTTTGCGTTCCTTACGCGGTTGGGTTATAATGGGAACCCCTTGATAGTTCGCCTTGAATAAAACTCCTCCAGCAAGGCCCAACCCTGGTTTTACCATTTGCCACCTAAGCCTTTTCCCTTGGGTTTCGCGGATTCAAGGGTCATCTTTATTTTAAACCCCCCGGGCCAGTGCTCCTCTGAGTGTTGGTCCAACTTGTCAGCCGCCGGTGGCCACCAGGGGAAAGTCTGGGTTGGCCTACCGGAAGTTTGGACAATATGGTGTGCCCTGAGAATGAGATATGTGCAGCTCCTATCGGGATTTGTCGGCACATTCGGGTGGCTTTGCTGGTCTTGTTTTACCATTGTCGAAATGTCTTGTAACCGGGATTTCGAGTCTGATGAGAGCTTGTGATGGGCTAAGTTGGGACACCCCTGTAGGGTTTTGAACTTTCGAAAGCCGCGCCCGCGGTTATGGGCAGATGAGAATTTGTTAATATCCGGTTGTAGAAAACCTGACACTTAACTTAATTAAAATGAATCAACAACGTGTGTAGCCGTGATGGTCTCTTTTCGGCGGAGTCCGGGAAGAAAACACGGTCTCGTGTTATGCTTGAACGTAAGTAGTTTTAGGACCACTTCTTGATCTTTGTAGCTTCTCGACCGTGCTTTGCTTCTCTTCTCGCGCAGTCCGGCCAAAGGATATAGTCCGGCTGTCCGGAGACCCCCTAATCCAGGACTCCCTCCGTAGCCCCTGAACCAGGCTTCAATGACGATGAGTCCGGCGCGCAGTATTGTCTTAGGCATTGCAAGGCGGGTTCCTCCTCCAAATACACCACGGAAGAATTTGAATACAAGGATAGTGTCCGACCCTGCAAAATAAGTTCCACATACCACCGTAGAGAGAATAATATTTCCACAAATCTAATCTGCTGACACGTTTTGGCAACATGACATTATGCCATGGCCCGGTGATTATTCGAACCGTTTCCTTTAACTAGCCCCGCACATAACGCGAGGTAGTTTCTTGACACGTCTTGTCAAAGTAGAGATCGTGTCCCCCTTATTACGGGATTCTCATCAATATGGGCGTGGGTAACCCAACCGCGCCATCGATTACGGTGCTTGCGGGATAAGCGAGTTTTACCAGGCTAGTGGGGGCGCGTAGTTTCGGCCGCCCTTATAAAGGGACAAGGTTTAACCTTTTTCTACCCACGCCTTCTTCCTCCTTGCTCATCCATTCTTGCGCACTCGAGCTCCAACGCCCAATTCCACATCCTTCCCCTCAACCTTCTCCAATCATGTCCGAAGCGGGAGGCAAATGGATGGCTTCCTCCGTTACGGAGGGACACATCAAGAAGCTGCATGGAGCCAGATACTTAGTCGCGAATATCGCGTATCGGCTGCCCGCTGCGGGGCAGGTCGTTCCTACCCCTGAACCTCACGAGAGGGTAGTTTTCCTCCACCACTTCCTCCGCGGACCGGGGCTTTCCCTCCATCCATTTGTCTGTGGTCTCATGTTCTACTATAGGCTGGACTTTCATGATCTGGTGCCGAACTTCATCCTCAACATTTCGGCGTTCATCGTCGTGTGTGAGGCTTTCCTCCGCATCCGGGCCCACTTCGTCCTGTGGCTGAAGACCTTCAATATCAAGACGAAGGTGGTGGGAGGCTAGCAAGCAGAATGCGGCGGAGCCATGGTGGGCAAGATGCCCTATGTTATATGGCTTGAAGGCTCCTTCGTGGAGACCATAAAGGGGGTGGCAATCGGCGTGGTTCTACATCACCGAGCCGCGCGACACCAACTGGGTGGCTGCCCATGAGTTTCGATCCGGAATCCCCACGCGGCCCACCTCCTGGAAAGAGAAGGGCCTGTCCTGTGGTTCATCGGTGGAGCTGGCGGACTCCACAAATGTATCCGGAATATGGCAGGCAAGAATCTCAAGCTTGTCAACATAGTCCAGGTCATGCTCATCCGCCGGATCCTCCCGTGTCAACAACGGGATTTCAACTTGTGGGAGTTCAACCCGGCCCAGCACTAGACTCTGAGCGAGCTCTTCGACACGACGCACAAGGACGTTTGGAGGGTGCTGTTCAAGGGCGCCGAGGTCCCTCCCTCTCTCACCGAGGACCGCGGGCTAAGCGCGAAGCGCCCAGCGCATTCGGTGAGTTCTATACATCTGGTAGGATATTTATTTCCCCTAGCTTAACCATGTGCGGGGTCTGAGCTCCATGCCTTTGACAGGACTGGGTGGAGACATCGGGCAGATTAACTGTCTGGCCCCTCTGCCCGAAGACACTGCGGATGCTCTCCTGACGGAGATGCTGACTCCGGCTCCTTACAAGGTGCCGGAGAAGACCAAGAAGGCCAAGGGAACCCAAAAGAGTTCCCGATGCCAGGTGTTATCAGACTCATCGTCCGATAACTCCGTGACGCACTCCTCCCCCGAAGACGAGGAGGAAGATGAAGATGCTCCCCCTCCAGTCGGGGGAGACAAGAAAAGGAAGGCCGCCCCAACCGGGGGGGCCGAAGGGTCCAAGAAGGGAAGGACTCTCCTTCCGGACTACTCCACCACCGCCGCCGAAGGCGAAGACGAGTGGCTGCTCAGGGCCAAGCCCCTGGCGAAGTCGTAAGTATTCGGATGCCAAAATAACTCATAGCATACCTTTGCCGCACTGCTTCTCCTAACGCCAAATTATGATTATGCAGACCGCCACAAGCCCGTATCAACGTATCTTTGGACGGCTCCCTGGGCTCGTCGGATATGGATAGCGATCCACTTCCGACCGCCACCTCTCCTTGCCCTACAGACAACGCCGAGGTATTGTCTCAAGAGGCACCGGGTCGAGGGGAGACAATCCCGGAGGTGCCTCAAGGCGACCTTCCGGATTCTGGGAGCAGAGGGAGCAAGGCTCCCGAGGGCTCCGAGTTCGGCCCTCAGCCGAACACCGCGCCGAAACCTCCAGTGGTTCTGGACTCAGGCAGGCGGCCTCCTTCCAAAAGGGGCAAGACGCCTGTGCTGGTGACCTCTATCCATCCAGAGGCATCGGACAGTCTGTTGGGAGCGCTTCGCAGTGCTTCCATCGATGAAGAGCACCACAATATTATGAGTGCGGTGGTCCAGAAGGTTCAGTCCGCCAAGAGCAGACTGATTGAAGCCTGTGCCAGCCTTCTAACAGGCTTTGAAGTAGGTTTTTGAAATATAGGAAAAATATTACCGCATAGACAGTAGCCCCTGATGCTCTGTTCGGTGTTCACAAAGAAAAGCCGAACAGAGGATCAAACAATATCGCAGGAGTCTAATATAAGTATGTCTATATGCGTATGCAGGCTTCGCTGCTGGCCTCTGCCGCACTAACTGCGGAGGTCGCCACACTGAAGCAGGACCTTAAAGGGTCTAAGGACGAGCTCGGCCTTGTCAAGAGGCAGCTCGGATGGTAACAGGAGGCAGGGGACATGAAGTTTTACCCATGTTCGGGCCCTCTTGATGGAGGTAAAACCCTACGTCCTGCTTGATTAATATTGATGATATGGGCAGTACAAGAGTAGATCTACCACGAGATCAGAGAGGCTAAACCCTAGAAGCTAGCCTATGGTATGATTGTATGTTGTCCTACGGACTAAAACCCTCCGGTTTATATAGACACCAGAGGGGGCTAGGGTTACACAAGGTCGGTTACAAAGGAGGAGATATACATATCCGAATTGCCTAGCTTGCCTTCCAGGCCAAGTAGAGTCCCATCCGGACACGAGAGGAAGTCTTCAATCATGTATATTCATAGTCTAACAGTCCGACCAAAGGATATAGTCCGGCTGTCCGGAGACCCCCTAATCCAGGACTCCCTCACCTCCCCCTCCTTATATATGTTGAAGGGGTGGGTTACATGACTAGTCCTAGTAGGATTAGGATTACTCTATTACAAGTGGAGTCCTAGTCTTGCTTCTTTTGTAGGAGAATATTCCTTATGCCTTTCCTCTTAAGCCGGCCCACCATAACATGAGTTGGTCTTCTGGGCCTTGGGCCTTGTCATCCATCTGAAACACCCGCCGGGTCACTAATGAGCCACCAAGATCGGGCGGGTTACCCGTGAGTCGCCAAGCTCCGGGCGGGTCACCAGTGAGTCACCAAGATCCATCCGGGTCATACATCCAACCGGGTTACACCGCGGGGTATATCCCCGACATTAGCCCCCAGTTTAATTTGGATTTATCCATGTTAAACTAATCAGCGATATAAACACAAGAACAAATTTGACAGGTTGTGCCTCGGGTTAAATATTTTGTAAGCCAACACCTGATCATCCTTAAGTCCTTGTCATTTCCTTGTTGATATATACATGTCCATGATCTCATAGAAAATCTCCCTTAGCAGATATGTTTCAATTTTGTCAATGTAAAAAATCCAGATACTTCTTTTGAGAAATTCGGGTCAATAGACCAGCTTTAGAATCAATTTGCAGACATTGCTATCTTTATAGACAAATATTGTAAGAAATAATCCACTTTAATTGGCTTCCAAAGCGCCGGCTTAAAAAATATTGGTCTTGAAAAACTCATCTGACTTTCAATCGGCTTGTAGAACTTGCCGGTTTATCATTGCCAAAATATCCGGTTTGTAAATATTGATAACATCGGGTCATAATTGTTGCCGACGCCGGGTCATAGTTATTGGTGACGCCAGGTCAATCTGGTTTACTCAAAGCTGAGAATTTGAAGATTTTTCTCCCTTATATCCATATTACCTGTAGCCCCAAAGTCTTGAGTAGAAACAAAGTGATGACTTAAGACTTGCTTCAATATAAATACCGCTACTTTGAAGAAATCCATGTTGTTCATCTTAGTCACTAGTAAAGACTGAATAATCCATATATGTAGCCCCCAAGTGCCGGGTTGTCATGCTTGCAGCAACCTGGGACTTGTAATTGCCTTGTACTCATAAAAAACTTCAACCAGTGTAGCCCCCAAGGGCCAGGTCATTATGCAATAATGAGCAGGGACTTTATAAATATGATCATATAGACTTGAACAACAACGTGTAGCCCCCAAGGGCCGGCTCAGTAAGATAATATTGAGCTGGGACTTTATATATACTTCTTTTGAAAAGAACATCATATGATGTAACCCCCAACATGGGGCTTGAACCCACGTCCACAAGGTTAAGAGCTTTGTGCTTTACCAACTGAGCAGTGGACCCTTCAATATAATGGAATAAAACTTGTGTACCTTGAATTGTTGATAGGAGCAATTGGTAGCCCCCAAGGGCCAGCTCATTATGATGTGATGAGTCGGGTCTTCAATAAGGCCAGTAAATTGTCTTTGCATTATCCCCCAAGTGCCATGGTGCATGCTGGCAGTGACATGGGACTTGCATATTTGATATAATCTCAAACTGAATAATCTTTGCATTATCCCCCAAGTGCCATGGTGCATGCTGGCAGTGACATGGGACTTGCATATTTGATATAAGCGCTGGGTTGTAAGCCTGCAGCAACTCGGGACTATTCTTTCCATTGTAGAATAAATCATATCCATTAATAAAATAATAGCCATTGCGCCAAAGTGACTTTGAATACCTTATCTGTTGACAAGTAAATCTGGAGTTTAAATACCCGACGGCTCTTGGCCGATGGCGATTTAATATGCCTCCATTGTAAGCCGAAATTTTTATAACCCGGTGGCTTATAGCCTTTGAGAAAATCATGAATTGATAACCCTTTTGAGACACCAATTTCAATCTTTGATGATGGGTTGGAACTTAATCCTTTATGTAAGTCATAGCTTTGTAAATCCTACATAGAGTTTAAATAACATATGCCCTGGCGACTTAATGTCAAAAGCCAGGGCGGGTAACCACCCAAATGTAGTCTTATCCCGCACACAAGTAGATCATAAGATCCCTTGGCGGTTTACCACACGGCGGGTCATAATATCCCACATATAACCATTGTGATATTGAATTTGTACTGCCAGTTTACATGACTTGTGCAGTAAGGGTGATAACCCAATCCTTAGAAGCCAATATTTCCAAATATATGATGATTGTCACATGCTGGCGACTTATCGTCCAAAGCCAAGCCGGGTTTAAATGAAACCACACTTATACTTAGATCTGAACAAAAAAGTCTTAAGAAAAAACCAAAGATTGTTTGCAAAAACTTAAACCAAATAAAATTTGAGGTTTCTGATTTGAATACGATCAGTAAACCGTTCCAAAGGGGTTAAGCTAGGATTCGAATACGATCATGTAGCCCCTAGTGGCTTTGGTGTTGCACCGATCAAGAGGGTACCGACAACTATGTTCTCTTTGGTTCGAATACGACCTATGTTTGAACAGGAAGCCCCCAAATGACATTGAGAGGTTTTTAACGACCCTAATTCGAATATGATCCAAGTCGGACCCAAAAGGGGTTAAGCTATGATTCGAATACGATCAAGAAGCCCCCTAGTGAGTTTGGCAGTGTGCCGATCAAGAGGGTACCGATAGCTATGTTCTCTTTGGTTCGAATACGACCTATGTTTGAACAGGAAGCCCCCAAGTGACCATATAAATTTTGGCATCGCGTCGATCAAGAGGGTACCGACAGCTATGCTCGATGAGCAGGAAGCCCCCAAATGGCCATAATAAGGTAAGCCGCAAGGCAGGATACCCATGTTTGAACCGCGCATCATGGCAACAAGTTCTCTTTGGCAACCTTTAATTTTTCTGAGAACTCGAATCTTGTGAGAGATTAATTCTTTTTGAACCGGAACTTTAAACCGGATTTGAAAGCTTCAAAACTTTATGGGAGACAGATTGTCCTTGAGTCGGATGTTTGAACCGGATTTGAGAGCTTAAAAGTTTTGTAAGAGACAAATTTACCTTGAGCCGGATGTTTGAACCAGTTTTGAGAGCTTCAAAGCTTTGCGGGAGAGAGATGTCTCTTGAACCGGATTTTAAATCGGAATCTTTATTTTGAACCAACAATTTTCTGACGGCCTTTAAATTTTCATCAATATGGCGGTGTCCTCCAGAACCGGGTTATCATTCCCTCCAATGACCCTGAGTTCCCAGGTCATGTCATTGTAGCCCTCGAGTCTTAAGATTACTCGAGGAGTTGGCTTGAGACTCTCCATATTTGACCGTGATATAAACCAGTATGAGTCCTTCAACAGCGCAATGCTATAATAACCCCGTCGTACATTGGAGAACTTACAAGACAGAATAATTGCTCTTTTTAAAGAAAACAATATAAAATATATGCTGGATGGATTTCACCTGATATGTTAGGTCGGAAACTATTCACCGTGGAGTTGATGATCACTGAAATCCATCACGGGTTAATCGATCGTAGGAGCAGAAAGATGAACCGGTCACGACGTTGTAAGCCGGTGCAGACGAGCAAGTTACTTTTCAGTGCGCGGATGGTCGAGTTAATATAAACTGGGCCACAAGGACGGCGACTTGCACATGTTCATTCACCGGATGGGTATGACATGGACGAAACGCCGGTGCAGAACATTGCTAGCACGTGCTCCATACCCGTAATACAACGCCTCATTTGTAATGAACAATTATCCTGCATCAAAAAGTATTGCAAGCCAAAGTAATTGTTCACACGAAAATTAATATTTGCTATTAAAAAAGACTGGGCAGATATCACCTGATGCATTTAGACAATAGATGATTTTTGCGCAATGTCCGTTGGAATGTCTGACTGATGAAATTCACAGTAGTAGCTTTTACCGTAGATTGACCATCTGCTGGTTGATCTAGTTTCGCAAATTCAACATCATCCGCGTCCGGTTGAGTGTTTTACCTGTGATTTTTTATCCAGGAACTGATGCCTTTGGCATATGGGTGATTCTCCACTCATTATTTGTCCCCAAAAGTGCATACGGTTGTGCTGATCCCCTTTGGTCCACCTGAGCACGAGGATCACAAACATAACAGTGGCACATAATGCAATGACTTGCATGATATCCAGTTCCAAAGGGCAATCTAACACATAGGTGACGCGGATGGAGAAAATCCCTGTATACCGCTTCCCTTTTCTCTGAAATAATCTGCTGGTTGATCTGGTTTCACAAATTCAACATCATCCGCGTCCGGTTGAGTGTTTTACCTATGATTTTTTATCCAGGAACTGATGCCTTTGGCAGATGGGTGATTCTCCACTCATTATTTGTCCCCAAAAGTGCATACGGTTGTGCTGATCCCCTTTGGTCCACCTGAGCACGAGGATCACAAACATAACAGTGGCACATAATGCAATGACTTGCATGATATCCAGTTCCAAAGGGCAATCTAACACATAGGTGACGCAGATGGAGAAAATCCCTGTATGCCGCTTCCCTTTTCTCTGAACTAATCTGCAGCTCTTCTTCTACCCCATCTTTCTCAGGCAGGAGGGCCGGCTCAAGGCAGCGGCTGAGGCAGGCAGACGCAAAGGCGGCTCGTGGCACAGCGGCGAAGGTGACTTAAGGTAAGACGAGCTCGGCACGATGGTGGAGGCGAACTCGTGTGCGTCCTTCTCCCTCCCCTAGATTTTGCTTGGGCATGGGGATGCAGTCGTAGCGGTGGAGGCTCGACGGCGGCCAGCGGTTTGGAAGCAACAGGGGCACCGGACCGTTTCGACGGCTCGACGTTTGGGGCGGCTCAGAAGCAGGAGTTTTCGTGGCCGCTCGGCGAAGGCGGCGACTTGAGGTTCGCAGCGACTCGGGACCAACACGCGGGTGGCGACTGAACGAGGCGTGGCCAGCGGGTCTCTGGCTCTCTTCGGCGGCGGCGACGAGTTAGCTTGGCCATTTGGAGAAGCTGAGGCAAGGCCGGTGATTTGGCAAGGACGAGGCGCGATGGCGATTCAGACGGGAGGCGACGGTAAAGTGGAATAAGGGCCGGCTCGAGGATGCGGCTGGTCGACTTGACGCATGACAGTAGAGGCACACCTGCGGCGGCTCCATGGAGGTGATGACCATGCTCGAAGGCAACTCACAAATGGCAACTCGTCGGTGCGAGGCGAGGCCTGTAGCAGCTTGAAGCGGACGTAGCAGAAGGGCGCCGGCGACTCGGCAAGGCAACAACAGCGAGCCTTAGCAGGAAACAGAGGTGGAGGTAAGCTGCTCAGGTGGGTCGATTCATCGCGGCCACGGCGGAGGCAACGTGAGGTAGGGGTGACGGCCGCGCGGCGGAAGCGCCAGCTCAAGGACACATCGCGAGTTGGAAGCGTGGTGCTATGAAACGCGACGGCTCACGGCGAGTGGCAGTGGCGGTTTAAAACCACAACGACTTGGCGGAGAAAACTTGGAACAAATCAGTGGGACGGTGGCTCGGAGGTAGCCAACCGCGGGTGGTTTGAGCAGCGCTGCAGCAGAAACCGAAAACAGCGACGGTGGCTCAGGCGACTCAGCACGAAGGCAGCAGAAGTGGCCGACATAGGCCCGCTGTAATGGAGGTGGTAACTCGGCAGGAAGCAGCGTATTTGATGAGGACGGGCAGCTCACAGCGGTTTGAAGCACATGGCGGCTTTGGCACGGTGAAAAAATGCGCTGGCGAAACATAGCAGCAGCTGAAGCGCTCAAGGCAGAAAAGCGAGCAAGGATCCAGAGGCGCTCGTGCGGCCACTCGGAACGGCGATTTGGCGAAGGCCAATGACCCGCCCGCTGAGACGTGCTGAGACAGGCCGTAACAACGGTGAGGCGAAGGTGACTCGGACAGTGGCTTGTGTTGACACCTGATTTTGGCACAATGCAGAATGCAATGGAGATGGCCTCAAATGACAAAATATTCTAAATGAGAAATTTCACATTGCCGAGTGGAACAACTTTGATGTTTGGACCATAATCATTCGGCATCATATCAAAGACCAAAACTACACTCAGATTGTCATGTTTAGGTGTTTTGAGTGCTTTTTGGTCAAGTACGCCTCCAGGATAATCTCGGATGAAGGAATGCTCTACATGAATTGTCTTTGTCTCGTCGAATCGGTCGATTTTGATATAAAAATCATCTCAATCCGAGTTCGTATGCAAAAGTTAGAGCTATCTGGATGCAGCCCTGTCAAGAGGCGAAATATGACGCGGAAGACCAGACATGTCTTGGCAAGTGTCTGATGTAATGCATGAGTGTTTTGGCCCAAAAGATGGCCTCGGATCGGAAAATGTTCAACATGAAAGTTTTTCGTCTCATCAAAACGGTCAACTTTGCTTTTGGACACATTTTCATCCGAGGTCGTTTACTGCCTCAAAAACCTTGCCGGGGAAAGCTTGCCGCCGTGAACAGTAACCTTGCCGGGGAAAGCTTGCCGCCGTGAACAGTAACCTTGCCGGGGAAAGCTTGCCGCCGTGAACAGTAACCTTGCCGGGGAAAGCTTGCCGCCGTGAACAGTAACCTTGCCGGGGGAGAGCTTGCCGCGGTGAACAGTAACCTGCCGGGGAAAGCTTGCCGCCGTGAACAGTAACCTTGCCGGGAAAGCTTGCTGCCGTGAACAGTAGAAACTGTCGAGGCCAATCCGACCAGATGCTGAAGATGGGCTCAAATACTTATCTAGGTGGCTTCGGATGAAGAAGTGTTCAACATAGGAGTTGTTCGTAACGTCGAAACGGTCAACTTTACTTTTGGAGTCATCATCATCCGACGTAGTATACGACCTGCAGAGACGCTGCAAGAGTCGGACGGTCCAGTCAGCTACATGAACGAGTCCGACTCGAAATTAGAGATGACCCCGTGGAGTATTCAAAATGGCCTTATTTGGAAAAGTGATCAACATACGAATTGTTGGCCTCGTCGAAGCACACATAATTGATATTTGAACCGTCTCCATCGGAAGTCATATGCAAATTCCACAGCCCACGCAAGGAGCAAGACAGAAGATTGGACCAGGCTCGGGCTGAATCCGAGTGGGACCAGAACTAGGATTCTAGGACGTGAGTTGATGTAATTTTCTTGTAAGGAAAGCCTAGATAAATCCTTTTGCTTGTACGAGAAGTCCAGCCGCCTCTTATATATGTTGGGGGTGACGGCCGATTGAACAACACACAATCGAAAAAATCAATATACTACTTTTTCATCTATGTTTTATCTCTCCACCGTTTTTCTATCTCGTTCTTCGCTGTTCTTCATGTTTGAGAGCTGCAAATCCCGAGGCTCTAGGGGCGAGCGAATCGACCTAGGGCAGCCCATAGCCGCCGCACTCCCTGACGGGGTCCCTCCCGGGGGTGTGGGGTTTTCGGGTCTGCAAAAGCGCCCGTCGACTGTCTTGCATATCACGCTGTCGGTCGGGTCTCCTTCGACGTGAGCTGCGGTGCATCACGCCCGGCGTCGAGGGTACACGTGACGTGTTCGTGTGTCAACACACTTTTTGGTGACTCCGCTGGGGACGAAGATCAATCATCATCATCCACCATGTCCGATCTTCCCAAGCCATCTGAGGTAGACGCCGATAACATCATTAAGCCCAGTCTTGATGAGATATCGGCTGATCATCGCCAAGTATATGAGGAGTACAAGAAGGCACGTGAGGAGAAGGACCTGCAGGAGTTCCTTGCAAAATTCAAGAAAGATCGCCAAGGCAACATCACTCCGATTGAAGAAATCAAGTTCCCTCCTCTTCAAGCCGAGCAGGTCAAACCCTCTGTGAGTACTACTTTTTCTCCTGAGCAGTGGGCTGAGATTGAAAGTCGTATTGCTGATGGTAACAATCTAGTCTATCAAACTTTCATAGAAAATACTAATGCTCAGAAGAATACATCTCAATCATCTAGTGGTAATGATGGTGTAGCTGCTAGTGTGCAAAACCCTAATCTGGCTTTACCTATTGCATCGGCGCTTCCTGTGCCGATGGCTTATTGTCCTACCCATACAAATCAGATTGTGACTGCACCCATCAACCCTATTATGAGCATCCCAGGTTCGGTGGCAGCGCTGGACCAAACCCTACCTACATCTACAACCACTCGACCACTACCACATACATGCCACAATTCTTACCTACAGCTAGTAACCCTACTCCTCCTATGCCACTGCCACAAGCGCCATCGTCCACTATGGATGATGGTCTAGCTAATCTTAGAGAGGAGATGGCTAAGATGCTTCGAGAGAATTTTGGAGTTGAGTTACCTCGGAATCGGATTTACCAAAAGTCGTACCCCGAGTACTTTGATGCCATCCAGTGCCCTCCAGGATATAAAATTCCAGATTTTGTTAAATTTAGTGGAGAAGGCACAAAAACCACATGGGAGCATGTTAGTCAATATTTAGCACAATTGGGTGAGGCAGGCTCATTGAACGAATTGAAAGTGCGTTTATTTCCTTTATCATTAACTGGTACCGCATTTTCATGGTTTTCTTCTTTACCCCATGGTTCCATTCGGGTTTGGTCGCAGCTAGAGCAAAAGTTTCATGATCACTTTTATAGCGGCGACAATGAACTCAAGTTGTCACATCTAACAACGGTTAAGCAAAAGCATGATGAATCGGTCTCCGATTACGTCAAGAGATTTAGAGAAACAAAAAACCGGTGTTTTAGTTTGGTGATAACCGAGAGAGACTTGGCAGACCTAGTGCTGAGTGGTTTGAGAACTCCCATCAGAGAAAAGCTAGAAGGCTATGAGTTCTTAAATATCAACCAAGTCTTACAAAGGGCTTTGGCTCAGGAAAGCCGAAGCAAAGACTTCAAAGAAGTGCATAGATACAAAGCCGATCGTCCAAAGATGAATATGATCGAATATGATAGTGATCACTCGGATGATGAGGGTGATGTTTTTTCTACTGAATTTGTTTGGCCATCTAAGGCCAAACCATTTACTTGCAATGATCTGAAACCGATTCATAAAAATTGTGATGAAGAGACGAAGTTTACTTTTAACGTTGCCAAGTGTGATAAAATATTTGATGCTTTGCTGCAAGCTAAAATTATTAGAATAACTCATACTTTGCCGCCGTTTGAAGAGCTGAAACGGCGCGCTTATTGCAAGTATCATAATTCTTTTTCTCATGCTACTAACGATTGCAATGTTTTTCGACGACAGATACAATCGGCCATTAATGACGGACGATTGAACTTTTCTGAAATGCAAGTTGATAAACAGCCTTTTCCAATGAATACCATGGATTTGGAGGGGAAGAAGCTACTCATTCGGCCGGAGGTAGCCGAATCTGCTAATAAAGCTAATGTCATTGTCGGTGAGCCCAGGAAAGACAAGGAGGACAACAAGGTCTTGGGGAGACAGGTTGTGCTTGATAAGCAACCCGATGGCAAGGAAGTGATCAAAATCATCATCAAGAATCCTACACTCGGGGGGCAACCGCAAGTGCAAGAAAATACTCGTGTTAAATTTGTCAAGCCCAAGAGTCCAGAAGTTGGCAAGTGGAAGAAGAATGAAGCTAAAGTACAGCGCAAGCGGATCAAGCCAACTTTTGATATGTTGTTGTCCAAGTATGCTAACCAGTCGGCTGGTTCTAGTTTCAATCGACCGACTCATCTGAAACGACCAAGGTCACCATCAGATGATATGTTCAGTCGGTATACAAAACCGAGTGGACCAAGGGCGCAGTTTTCAGAAGAGCAGAGGCAATCTGTGTGGGATCGACTTGATTACTCATATAATGGCCGACTCAACATCGGTGACTATCAGTCGGCTGGTCAAAATATGCGACCGAGTGGAAATTTCATGCATCTAGAAAGTCGAAAAGAATGGCGTGTTAAGTCGCCAAGTGTTGCAGCAGTTGAGTTGGGAAAAAGCAAGGAGAAAACGGATGCCGACTCACTTATCTTGGGCACCAAAACATTTGCCATACAGCAGCCAATTGTGCATAGCAAACCGACTGAGCCGATACTTTCTATCGCGCCAAAGCACTCGGCTAATGACCATGAAACAAGCACCAGCCGAGTAAAAACGAGAGATCCTAAATACACTCAGCCAAAGTGGTGTCCTTCAGGGCTAACAAAAGACATAGAAGAGGAAACTACAGAGGTTAAGGAGCCAAGAGATGGCAGAACAAGAGGCTGAGAAGCAAAGGGATAAGTTGTTCAATGACACTCGGCCTATGGTACCTACAAAACAAGTGTGGAGGCCCAAACAAATACGAGATACAGTGGCCTCTACGCCTATCACAGCAGCACCTACACTACCAAAAAAGGACGACGCAATCATTGCATCGTCTACGTTACCTATTGCTTCTTCTTCACTCGGACAAATTTATGAATCGGTGGATGCACTTGAGGAGGAGGCTGATATGTTGGACTATGAGTCTACACCGGTTCATGAAGGTATGGATATCAGATATGGTGTATTACTTGCCTGCTGAGTTTCGTGCTGTAGATGAGGAAGGGGAGGTGGCTCAGCTGAATTTTAGCCCTAAAAACGCGATATTCGAGAAGCCAAAAGAACCAGTAACGCATCTGAAACCATTATATCTCAGAGGTCATATCAATGGGTCGCCGCTCACTCGGATGCTTGTTGATGGTGGTGCTGTGGTAAATCTTATGCCCTATTCGGTCTTCAAGAAATTGGGTTTGCCTGATGAAGAATTGATCAAGACCAATATGGTGCTTAACGGGTTTGAAGGCAAAGAGAAAACTGAAGCCAAAGGTGTGATGTATGTGGAGCTTACAGTCGGAAGCAAAACTTTGGCTACTGCATTCTTTGTCGCTGAGGTGCAAGGTAACTACAATGTCATACTAGGCCGTGATTGGGTTCATGCAAACCAGTGCGTGCCATCCACTATGCACCAGTTTTTGATTCAGTGGGTTGATGATGAAGTGGAAGTCATTCATGCGGATAACTCGGCCTGTGTTGCTTTGGACGATGCATCGGTGGATTGGCAACATCCCAATGCTACTTGCTTGACGGGACATGACTTACCAGAGTTTGATTTTCTCAGCGCAACCAAGAATGGTTTTGTGCCCGTCTCTTTAAAGCTGACTGAATGCAATCGGCTCCAAGGTATGATATGTTTAAATGGATTCTAGCTCTGAGTGGTTACAAAAACGTCTTGTGAAATATCGGTCCAGCGAGAACGATATGTATGAGTCTATAGAGGAGTTGGATGACATGGATAAACTTGGACAAGGTTTTACGTCGGCCGATCCATTAGAAGAGGTAGATATTGGAGATGGTTCAGTCACTCGACCGACATTTATAAACAAAAATTTGAAAGCTGATTGTAAAGCTAAGTTAATCGAGCTATTGAAAGAATATGTTTGTTGCTTTGCATGGGAATATCATGAGATGCCAGGGTTAAGCCGAGAGCTAGTGGAGCATCGGTTGCCTATAAAGGCTGGTTTTAGACCTTATAAACAGTCGGCCAGAAAATTTAATCCGAAAACATATGACCGGATCAAGGAAGAGATCGGTCGACTGCTTGAAGCTAATTTCATTCGACCTTGCAGGTACGCCGAGTGGATTTCTAACATTGTCCCAGTGGAGAAGAAAGGACCCGGCAAGTTGAGGGTGTGCATTCATTTCAGAGATTTGAATAGGGCTACACCCAAAGATGAGTATCCTATGCCAATAGCCGATATGCTTATTAATGATGCTTCTGGGCATAAGGTTATCAGCTTTCTAGATGGTAATGCCGGATACAATCAAATTTTTATGGCCGAAGAGGACATGTACAAGACTGCTTTTCGATGCCCTGGTTTCGTTGGTTTATTCGAGTGGACAATGATGACATTCGGATTAAAAAATGCTGGAGCCACATATCGAAGGGCTATGAATTTGATTTTCCATGATTTACTCGGTATCATACTTGAAGTTTATATTGATGATATTGTTGTCAAATCGGATGCTTTTGAATCTCACTTGGCCGATTTGCGTTTAGCTTTTGAAAGAATGAAAAAGTATGGACTGAAGATGAATCCTTTGAAGTGTGCTTTTGGCGTGTCAGCTGGTAAGTTTTTGGGTTTCATTATTCATGAAGATGGCATAGAGATTGATCCCAAAAAGATAGAGGCTATACAGAAAGTGGAGGCTCCAACATGCAAGAGAGATATGCAAAAGTTCCTTGGCAAGGTCAACTATTTGAGAAGGTTCATAGCTAATCTGTCAGGGAAAGTTGATGCATTTACTCCTATCCTTCGGTTAAAGGATGATGCTGATTTCACTTGGGGGGCAAAACAGCAAGAAGCATTTGATATAATCAAGAATTATTTGTGCACTCCTCCGGTGATGAGAGCACCCAAGCATAGGGAACCCTTCAGACTTTACATTGCAGCAAAGGAAGAAGTTATTGGTGCTGTTCTAACTCAAGAGACCGAAGGAAAAGAGCATGCCATCACTTATTTGAGCCGCCGCTTATTGGACGCAGAGACAAGGTATACATTTATTGAGAAATTATGTCTATGCTTATATTATGCTTGCACAAAACTGAGACATTATTTAGTGCCGAGTGCTTGTGTAGTAGCTTGTCAAACCGATGTCATTAAATACATGTTGCATAGGCCAATTCTTAGTGGTAGAATTGGCAAGTGGGCTTATGCTTTAATTGAATATGATTTGGCTTATGAATCTCTAAAGTCCATGAAAGGCCAAATTGTTGCTAATTTCATTGTTGAACATCGGATTAATGACAAGCATGATGTTGATATGAACCTTATTTCATTAGTACCATGGATATTATACTTTGATGGGTCAGTTTGTAGCAATGGCCAAGGTGTTGGTATTGTTTATATATCTCCTCATGGTGCTGTTTTTGAAGCCTCATGCCGCTTAGAATATTTTTGCACAAACAATCAAGCCGAATATGAAGCATTGTTATTTGGCCTAGAGATGTTACTTGCTATAGGTGTTACACATATTGAGGCTTATGGTGATTCGTTACTAGTGGTACAGCAAATATCCAAAGTCTTTCAGTGTTTGGACGAATCACTTAATGTTTATCTTGATAAATGTCTAGATATAATCTCTACTTTGGATTGTTTTAGCATTGCACATATATCTAGACATGACAACTGGAAAGCAAATGAGTTGGCACAACAAGCATCTGGATACCATGTTGATCATGGCATGTTTCATATTTCTCAAAATCCGATGTCTTGTCTTACCAGTATAGAAGAGGCCGAACCAGAACCCACTGATTCGGTCATTAACAAAAAATCTAGTGCAGGTGACAATTCCGACTGGAGGAAGCCCATTGTTGCTTACTTGCGTAATCCGAGTGAAAGGGTGGACAGGGCTGTTCGGCGTATGGCTTTTAAATATACTATGAGGGATGATGATCTTTATCGCCGAACAGTTGATGATGTTCTTTTAAAGTGCTTGGATGAGGACCAAGCAAGAGTTGCTATGGGAGAGGTACATGAAGGCATTTGTGGTACTCACCAGTCGGCTCCCAAGATGAAATGGTTATTACGACGTGCTGGGTTTTATTGGCCGACCATGATTAATGATTGCTTCAGATATTATAAAGGGTGCGAAGCTTGTCAAAGATTTGGTGATATTCAATTAGCTCCCGCTGCTATGTTGCATCCTATTATCAAGCCATGGCCTTTCAGAGGATGGGGTTTAGACTTTATTGGGCAAATCCATCCGTCTTCTTCGAAGGGGCATCGGTTCGTATTGGTGGCAACTGATTATTTCACTAAGTGGTCTGAAGCAGTACCTCTCAAGAACATGATGCATACGGAGGTAATTAAATTCATAACCAAACACATTATTCATAGATTCGGTATTCCTCAAACGTTAACTACAGATCAAGGTTCATCTTTTATGTCACACCAAGTCAGAGAGTTTGCCGAATCTTATAACATAAAGTTGCTCAATTCCTCCCCATATTATGCCCAAGCTAATGGACAAGCTGAGTCTAGCAATAAAATTTTAATCAAGCTCATCAAGAAGAAGATTGAGGATAATCCAAGGAGATGGCATGACTTGTTGTCTGAGGCATTATGGGCATATAGAATCTCAAGGCATGGTGCTACGAAAGTGACTCCATATGAGCTAGTATATGGTCAGGAGGCTGTTTTACCAGTGGAAGTTAATTTGAATGCTTTGAGAATAGCCAAACAAATTGATTTATCGGCAATAGACTTCTATAACTTGATGATGGACAACATTGATGAGGTTGCTGATAAACGTTTGGCTGCTTTGAATGCCAAAGAGAGAGATAAGTTGAGGGTGGCAAGGGCTTACAATAAGAAAGTCAAGTTGAAGAATTTTCAAGTTGGTGACCTCGTCTGCAAAGTGATTCTACCGATTGGTTCAAGAGATAGAAAATTCGGGAAGTGGTCTCCAAGTTGGGAAGGTCCTTTTATGATTACAAGAGTTGTTCCCGGAAATTCATATTTGGTGGAATCAATACAGGGGGCATTGTTACCTCGAGCTCTCAATGGCAAATATTTGAAGAAGTACCACCCGAGTGTGTGGCAGGAAGCCTAAGTAGGCAATGGCCGATATACGATTATCGCCCTTAGCACAAACATGGCCGATACATAATTATCGCCCTGAGAGGAATAGATGGCCGATGGAGTGTTGACATCGTCCTTAGAACAAACATGGTGCAAATTATTTTTCGGCATGCAAGCTTTGCCAAAAAACAGGGGGGCCTGTGTTGACACCTGATTTTGGCACAATGCAGAATGCAATGAGATGGCCTCAAATGACAAAATATTCTAAATGAGAAATTTCACATTGCCGAGTGGAACAACTTTGATGTTTGGACCATAATCATTCGGCATCATATCAAAGACCAAAACTACACTCAGATTGTCATGTTTAGGTGTTTTGAGTGCTTTTTGGTCAAGTACGCCTCCAGGACAATCTCGGATGAAGGAATGCTCTACATGAATTGTCTTCGTCTCGTCGAATCGGTCGATTTTGATATAAAAATCATCTCAATCCGAGTTCGTATGCAAAAGTTAGAGCTATCTGGATGCAGCCCTGTCAAGAGGCGAAATATGACGCGGAAGACCAGACATGTCTTGGCAAGTGTCTGATGCAATGCGTGAGTGTTTTGGCCCAAAAGATGGCCTCGAATCGGAAAACGTTCAACACGAAAGTTTTTCGTCTCGTCAAAACGGTCAACTTTGCTTTTGGACACATTTTCATCCGAGGTCGTTTACTGCCTCAAAAACCTTGCCGGGGAAAGCTTGCCGCCGTGAACAGTAACCTTGCCGGGGAAAGCTTGCCGCCGTGAACAGTAACCTTGTCGGGGAAAGCTTGCCGCCGTGAACAGTAACCTTGCCGGGGAAAGCTTGCCGTGAACAGTAACCTTGCCGGGGAAAGCTTGCCGCCGTGAACAGTAACCTTGCCGGGGGAGAGCTTGCCGCCGTGAACAGTAACCTTGCCGGGGGAGAGCTTGCCGCCGTGAACAGTAACCTTGCGGGGAAAGCTTGCCGCCGTGAACAGTAACCTTGCCGGGAAAGCTTGCTGCCGTGAACAGTAGAAACTGTCGAGGCCAATCCGACCAGATGCTGAAGATGGGCTCAAATACTTATCTAGGTGGCTTCGGATGAAGAAGTGTTCAACATAGGAGTTGTCCATAACGTCGAAACAGTCAACTTTGCTTTTGGAGTCATCATCATCCGACATAGTATACGACCTGCAGAGACACTGCAAGAGTCGGATGGTCCAGTCAGCTACATGAACGAGTCCGACTCGAAATTAGAGATGACCCCGTGGAGTATTCAAGATGGCCTTATTTGGAAAAGTGATCAACATACGGATTGTTGGCCTCGTCGAAGCACACATAATTGATATTTGAACCGTCTCCATCGGAAGTCATATGAAAATTCCACAGCCCACGCAAGGAGCAAGACAGAAGATTGGACCAGATTCGGGCTGAATCCGAGTGGGACCAGAACTAGGATTCTAGGACGTGAATTGATGTAATTTTCTTGTAAGGAAAGCCTAGATAAATCCTTTGCTTGTACGGGAAGTCCAGCCGCCTCTTATATATGTTGGGGGTGACGGCCGATTGAACAACACACAATCGAAAAAATCAATATACTACCTTTTCATCTATGTTTTATCTCTCCACCGTTTTTCTATCTCGTTCTTCGCTGTTCTTCGTGTTTGAGAGCTGCGAATCCCGAGGCTCTAGGGGCGAGCGAATCGACCTAGGGCAGCCCATAGCCGCCGCACTCCCTGACGGGGTCCCTCCCGGGGGTGTGGGGTTTTTGGGTTTGCAAAAGCGCCCGTCGACTGTTTTCGGGAGCTAATCATTAACCTCTCTGATATCCTTTTTCATAAATAATCTCCGATTCATGATATGATTTGATGACTCAATTGAGACTTTTCCTGTGTTTTGTAAGTTTCTGCATAGTTGGTACTCTCATTTGACTCGGCGAACCTGCACTTTTGACTAAACAAGGACTCCAGCCATACTGATTTTGCTGATTTACAAATCAGGACGTTTTGGACGAACGGCGGTTTGACTTTTGTTGAACTCAGATCTCACACTGCCAGCTTCAAAGCCGACCAACAAAATTAACCCGGCTGTCGGTCTGCCCAAAATTGTCCAACCTTGTGGTATCCTGTGTGATCATGTCGGCTTTAATTCAATCAGCATGACGCGACGAGACAGCGGCAGCCGTGGAGGTAATGACCGGAGACGGCGGCGGTTCAAGCAGAGGCCGCGGCAAGGGGAGCCATGGTGGCTCAGGACGTGTGAGGGGCGTCGGAGGTTTAAGATACTGCTATGAGTCTCGTAGGTCTCAAACCAAGATTTGGCTGCAAGTTGTTTTTAAATCGGTCCAACTCCGAACGATGTGTACATTGGGCCACCTGCTGCAGTTTCTACAATCACTAGTATGAGTGACTGGATTTTGTTTTTCGTGAATAGTATAGTCCCTGTTGGTCTTTTGTAGTATTAGGCCTCTTTTGGTTCATAGGGTAGGAAAATCATAGGAATAGGAAAGTCATAGAAAATGAGATGACATGTATCTCAAATCCTATGAGTAGGAATAGGAAAGAAGATGCTCTTTGATTCACATCATAGGATTTTTTTCCATTGAGTCTAGGCTAATGTTTATTTTTCTATGAAATGTGGAGGATAGGAAGAATTCCTCCACAGGAATAGGATTCCATTCCTACAAACCAAAGGACTCTAAAGGAATTTTTCCTATAGAAATCCTATCCTATGAAATTCCTACAAGATTCCTCTAAACCAAAGGAGGCCTTACTAGTCAGTACGGTTGATGGATATGACTCGGAAGTAGCACTAGCAGTAGCGACAAAACACTTTGGGATTCGGCGCGCTGGTCAAAACATGCTGCAACCGGAAACCATGGTTTCGGTGACTTGATCATTGCATTGATAGATTGCGGATACGTCCTAAACTTGCAGCGGCGACAGTGCAATCGGCACAACCATACTTTTCTTGATCTTTTAATCTTCCAAACCATGAACTCATACTGATAAACTACGGCTCGGTGTCGGCGAATCCGTATCGTGGTCGTTAATTTTCCAATCATAACTGTCTCCGTTCGTGGTCTTGGCCCTTCTCGAGCATCACATATCAAAGAACTTCGTCGATTATAAATCTGGACTGACAAATTTGAAGTTGATGGAGATCTTTCAAACCGGCTCTTCTTCATTCGGAAAATCATGAACTTCTCCATCCCAGAGAGATCCCTCCAAGAGCTCAACACCACCGCGTGCTTGCCCCATGGTGGGCGCCAACTGTCGTGGAATTGTCATGGCAGATGTCATAGGTGTCAGGACTTAGTCGCGAGGCCAACGCATCTATGTGGTAGCTTGAGAGGGGTTGAGCGGAATCGAGATACGCAACATAAGATAAGGATTTAGACAGCTTCGGGCCCCGGGAAACATCATCCGGTAATAACCCTACATGTTGTTTATGGCTAGATCTCATTATGCTCATGAGAGAGTTGTCGGTAAGCCGGCTCTTTGTGTCTAGCCCTAGAGATTGTTTCTTCTTGCTTGTTTTCTTTGGGGAGCCCTGCCCCTCCTTATATATGTTGAAGGGGCAGGTTACATGACTAGTCCTAGTAGGATTAGGATTGCTCTATTACAAGTGGAGTCCTAGTCTTGCTTCCTTTGTCGGAGAATATTCCTTATGCCTTTCCTCTTAAGCCGGCCCACCATAACATGAGATGGTCTTCTAGGCCTTGGGCCTTGTCATCCATCTGAAACACCCGCCGGGTCACTAATGAGCCGCCAATATCGGGCGGGTTACCCGTGAGTCGCCAAGCTCCGGGCGGGTCACCAGTGAGTCACCAAGATCCATCTGGGTCATACATCCAGCCGGGTTACACCGCGGGGTATATCCCTGACAGGGTACAATAGTGATCCAGGAGTAGATCACTGGACAACAGTCAAAATTATCCTTAGAGGACTAATGAAATATTTCTAGGTTATGGAGGTGATAAGAGTTCGTCGTAAAGAGTTACGTCGATGCAAGCTTTGACACCGATCTGGATGACTATGAGTCTCGATCTGGATACATATTGAAAGTGGGAGCAATTAGCTAGAGTAGCTCCATGCAGAGCATTCTAGACATACAAATTTGCAAAATACATACGGATCTGAATGCGGCAGACCCGTGACTAAACTTCTCTCACAAGCAAAGCATGATCACACCTTATTACTCTTTGGGTGTTAATCACATGACGATGTGAACTCGATTATTGACTCTAGTAAACCCTTTGGGTGTTGGTCACATGGCGATGTGAACTATGGGTGTTAATCACATAAAGATGTGAATGATACGTCCATTTTGCATCATGCTTTTATATCGATATTTATTGCATTATGGGCTATTATTTCACATTATGTCACAATACTTATGGCTATTCTCTCTTATTTTACAAGGTTTTCATGAGGAGGTAGAATGCCGGAAGCTGGAATTCTGGGATGGAAAAGGAGCAAATATTACAGACCTATTCTGCACGACTCCAAAAGTCCTGAAACTCCACGGAATACCTTATAATAAATAATGAAAAATCCTCGCCAAAGATGAAGACCAGGGGGCCCACACCCTGCTCACGAGGGTTGGGGGTGTGCCCCCCTAGGGCGCGCCCCCTACCTCGTGGGCCCCCTGGTGACTCTCCGATGACCATCTTCTCCTATATGAAGTTTTTCGTTGAGAAAAAAAATAGGAAGCAACCTTTCGGGACGAAACTCCGCCGCCATGAGGCGGAACCTTGGCGGATCCAATCTAGAGCTCCGGCAGAGCTGTTCTACCGGGGAAACTTCCCTCCCGGTGGGGGAAATCATCGCCATCGTCATCACCAATGCTCCTCTCATCAGGAGAGGGCAATCTCCATCAACACCTTCATCAACCCCATCTCATCTCAAAACCCTAGTTCATCTCTTGTATCCAATTCTTGTCTCCAAGTCCGGGATTGGTGCTTGTAGGTTGCTAGTAGTGTTAATTACTCCTTGTAGTTGATGCTAGTTGGTTTAATAGGTGGAAGATCATATGTTCAGTTCCTTTATGCATATTATTACCACTCTGATTATGAACATGAATATGCTTTGTGAGTAGTTACGTTTGTTCCCGAGGACAAGGGAGAAGTCTTGCTATTAGTAGTCATGTGAATTTGCTATTCGTTCGATATTTTGATGAGATGTATGTTGTCTAGCCTCTAGTGGTGTTATGTGAACGTCGACTACATAACACTTCACCATTATTTGGGCCTAGAGGAAGGCATTGGGAAGTAATAAGTAGATGATGGGTTGCTAGAGTGACAGAAGCTTAAACCCTAGTTTATGCGTTGCTTCGTAAGGGGCCGATTTGGATCCATATGTTTTATGCTATGGTTAGGTTTACCTTAATACTTTTGTTGTAGTTGCGGATGCTTGCAATAGAGGTTAATCATAAGTGGGATGCTTGTTCAAGTAAGAACAACACCCAAGCACCGGTCCACCCACATGTCAAATTATCAAAGTACCAAACGCGAATCATATGAACGTGATGAAAACTAGCTTGACGATATTCCCAGGTGTCCTCGGGAGCACTTTTCCTTATATAAGAGTTTGTCCAGGCTTGTCCTTTGCTACAAAAAGGATTGAGCCACCTTGCTGCACTTTATTTACTTTTATTACTTGTTGCACGTTACAAATTATCTTATCACAAAACTATGTGTTACCACTTATTTCAGTACTTGCAGAGAATACCTTGCTGAAAACCATTTATCATTTCCTTCTGCTCCTCGTTGGGTTCGACACTCTTACTTATCGAAAGGACTACGATAGACCCCCTATACTTGTGGGTCATCAAGACTCTTTTGTGGCATCGTTGCCAGGGAGTGAAGCGCCTTTGGTAGGTGGAATTTGGTAAGGAAAAATTTATATAGTGTGCTGAAATTTAGTGTCACTTGTTACTATGGAAAGTAATCCTCTGAGGGGCTTGTTCGGGGTATCTTCACCCCGACCAGTAGAGCAAAGAGTTGCTCCTCAACCTACTAAACCTATTGAAAATGAATATGAAAATGAAATTCCTTGTGAGTATCCTTCGGGTATGATAGAAAAACTGCTAGCTAATCCTCTTACAGGAGATGGAACAAAGCATCCTGATGAACACCTAATATATGTGGATGAAGTTTGTGGATTATTTAAGCTTGCAGGTATACCCGATGATGTTGCTAAGAAGAAGGTCTTCCCTTTATCTTTGAAGGGAGACACATTGATATGGTATAGGCTATGTGATGATACGGGATCATGGAACTATAGAAGATTGAAATTGGAATTTCATCAAAAGTATTACCCTATGCATCTTGTTCATCATGATCGCAATTGTATATATATATATATATATATATATATATATATATATAATTTTTGGCCTCGCGAAGGAGAAAGCATCGCTCAAGCTTGGGGGAGGCTTAAATCAATGTTATATTCATGCCCCAATCATGAGCTCTCAAGAGAAATGATTATTCAAAAAATTTATGCTCGGCTTTCTGATAACAATCGCACCATGCTTGATACTTCTTGTGCTGGCTCTTTTATGATGAAGACTATTGAATTTAAATGGGATTTATTGAATAGAATTAAATGCAACTCTGAATATTGGGACCTCGACAATGGTAAGGAGTCAGGTATGACACCTAAGTTTGATTGTGTTAAATCTTTTATGGATACCGATATTTTCTGTAAGTTTAGCACTAAAAATGGACTTGATTCTGAGATAGTAGCTTCTTTCTGTGAATCTTTTGCTACTTATGTTGACCTCCCTAAGGAGAAGTGGTTTAAATATCATCCTCCCATAGAAGTAAAAGTAGATGCACCTATTAAAGTTGAAGAAAAGACTATCACTTATAATGATCCTATTGTTCCTACTTCTTATGTTGAGAAACCACCTTTCCCTATTAGAATAAAGGATCATGCTAAAGCTTCAACTGTGGTTCGTAAAAGCAATATTAAAACATATACACCTCCTGAGCAAGTTAAAGTTGAACCTAATATTTCTATTGTTAAAGAGCTCTTATCTGATAATATTGATGGGCATATTATTCAGTTCTGCGGTGAAACTGCTAGAATTGCTAAACCTTGTGCTAAAGATAAACATAGACCCGTGGTAGGCGTGCCTGTTATTTCTGTTAAAATAGGAGATCATTGTTATCATGGCTTATGTGATATGGGTGCTAGTGCTAGTGTTATACCTTATGACTTGTATAAAGAAATCAAGCATGAAATTGCACCTGCTGAGTTAGAAGATATTGATGTCACAATTAAACTTGCTAATAGAGATACTATTTCAGCAATGGGAATTGTTAGAGATGTTGAAGTCTTGTGCGGGAAAACTAAATATCCTGCTGATTTTCTTGTTCTTAGTTCCCCACAAGATAGCTTTTGTCCCATTATATTTCGTAGACCCTTCTTGAATACAGTTAATGCTAGGATAGACTGCGAAAAGAATGTTGTTACTATTGGCTTGGATGATATTACTCATGAATTTAATTTCTCTAAATTTAGTAAACAACACCGTGAAGAAGAATTGCCTAGTAAGGATGAAATTATTGGTCTTGCTTCTATTGCCGTACCTCCTAGTGATCCTTTAGAACAATATTTGCTAGACCATGAGAATGATATGTTTATGAATGAAAGAAGGGAAATAGATGAAGTATTCTTTAAACAGGAACCTATGCTGAATCACAATTTGCCTGTTGAAATCCTAGGGGATCCCCCTCCACCTAAGGGTGATCCCGTGTTTGAGCTTAAACCGTTGCCTGATAATCTTAAATATGCATATCTTGATGAAAAGAAGATATATGCTGTTATTATTAGTGCTAACCTTTCAGAACATGAAGAAGAAAGGTTATTGAAAACTTTGAAGAAGCACCATGCTGCTATTGGATATACTCTTGATGATCTTAAGGGCATTAGTCCCACTCTATGTCAACATAAAATAAATTTGGAAGCAGATGCCAAACTAGTTCGTGATCCTCAATGACGTCTGAATCCTAAAATGAAAGAAGTGGTAAGAAAATAAATACTAAAGCTTTTGGAGGCAGGTATAATTTATCCCGTTGCTGATAGTCAGTGGGTAAGTCATGTTCATTGTGTCCCTAAGAAGGGAGGTATCACTGTTGTTCCTAATGATAAAGATGAATTGATTCCACAAAGAATTATTACAGGTTATAGGATGGTAATTGATTTCTGCAAATTAAATAAGGCTACTAAGAAAGATCATTACCCCTTATCTTTTATCGATCAAATGCTAGAAAGATTATGCAAACGTACACATTACTGCTTTCTAGATGGTTATTCTGGTTTCTCTCAAATACCTGTGTCGGCTAAAGATCAATCAAAGACTACTTTTACATGCCCTTTTGGTACTTTTGCTTATAGACGTATGCCTTTTGGTTTATGTAATGCACATGCTACCTTTCAAACATGCATGATGGCTGTATTCTCTGACTTTTGTGAAAAGATTTGTGAGGTTTTCATGGACGACTTTTCCGTATATGGATCTTCTTTTGATGATTGCTTGAGCAATCTTGATCGAGTTTTGCAGAGATGTGAAGAAACTAATCTTGTCTTGAATTGGGAAAAGTGCCACTTTATGGTTAATGAGGGTATTGTCTTGGGGCATAAAGTTTCTGAAAGAGGTATTGATGCTATTGAAAAGATGCCATGTCCCAAGGACATCAAAGGTATAAGAAGTTTCCTTGGTCACACCGGATTTTATAGGAGGTTCATTAAGGACTTCTCAAAAATTTCTCGGCCTCTGACTAATTTATTACAAAAAGATATACCATTTGTCTTTGATGATGATTGTGTAGAGGTATTTGAAATACTTAAGAAAGCATTAGTCTCTGCACCTATTGTTCAGCCACCTGATTGGAATTTACCCTTTGAAATTATGTGTGATGCTAGTGATTATGCTGTAGGTGTTGTTCTAGGGCAAAGAGTTGATAAGAAATTAAATGTTATCCATTATGCTAGTAAGACTCTAGACAATGCTCAAAGAAATTATGCTACTACTGAAAAAGAACTTTTAGCAGTTGTATTTGCTTGTGATAAGTTCAGACCTTATATTGTTGATTCTAAAGTAACTATCCACACTGATCATGCTGCTATTAAATATCTTATGGAGAAGAAAGATGCTAAACCTAGACTTATTAGATGGGTTCTCTTGCTACAAGAATTTGATTTGCATATTGTTGATAGAAAAGGAGCCGAGAACCCCGTTGCAGACAACTTATCTAGGTTAGAGAATGTTCTTGATGACCCACTACCTATTGATGATAGCTTTCCTGATGAACAATTAAATGTCATAAGTACTTCTCGTAGTACCCCTTGGTATGCTGATTATGCTAATTACATAGTTGCTAAATTTATACCACCTAGCTTCACATACCAACAAAATAAAATGTTCTTCTATGATTTGAGACATTACTTTTGGGATGACCCACACCTTTATAAAGAAGGAGTGGATGGTGTTATTAGACGTTGTGTACCTGAGCATGAACAAGAACAGATCCTACGCAAGTGCCACTCGGAAACTTATGGAGGACACCATGCGGGAGATAGAACTGCACATAAGGTATTGCAATCCGGTTTTTATTGGCCTACTCTCTTCAAAGATGCCCGTAAGTTTGTCCTATCTTGTGATGAATGTCAAAGAATTGGTAATATTAGTAGACGTCAAGAAATGCCTATGAATTATTCACTTGTTATTGAACCATTTGATGTTTGGGGCTTTGATTATATGGGACCTTTTCCTGCCTCTAATGCATATACACATATTTTAGTTGCTGTTGATTACGTTACTAAGTGGGTAGAAGCTATTCCAACTAGTAGTGCTGATCATAACACTTCTATTAAAATGCTTAAAGAAGTTATTTTTCCGAGGTTTGGAGTCCCTAGATATTTAATGACTGATGGTGGTTCACATTTTATTCATGGTGCTTTCCGTAAAATGCTTGCTAAATATGACGTCAATCATAGAATTGCATCTCTGTATCACCCACGGTCTAGTGGTGAAGTAGAATTGAGTAATAGAGAACTCAAATTAATTTCGCAAAAGACTGTCAATAGGTCTAGAAAGAATTGGTCCAAGAAACTTGATGATGCATTATGGGCCTATAGAACTGCATATAAAAATCCCATGGGTATGTCTCCGTATAAAATGGTATATGGAAAAGAATGTCACTTACCTCTCAAACTAGAACATAAGGCATATTGGGCTATTAAAGAGCTCAACTATGATTTCAAACTTGTCGGTGAAAAGAGGTTATTTGATATTAGCTCTCTTGATGTATGGAGAACCCAAGCTTATGAAAATGCCAAGTTGTTTAAAGAAAAGGTTAAAAGATGGCATGACAAAAGGATACAAAAGCGTGAGTTTAATGTAGGTGATTATGTATTGCTATACAACTCTCGTTTAAGATTTTTTGCAGGAAAACTTCTCTCTAAATGGGAAGGCCCCTATGTTATCGAGGAGGTCTATCATTCCGGTGCCATAAAAATCAACAACTTTGAAGTCACAAATCCGAAGGTGGTAAACGGTCAGAGAATTAAACATTATATCTCAGGTAATCCCATAAATGTTGAAACCAATATTATAGAAACCATAACCCCGGAGGAATACATAAGGGACACTTTCCAGAACGTTCCAGACTCCGAAAAGGAATAGGTATGTGGTACGGTAAGTAAACCGACTCCAAAACAATTTTTAAGGCAATATTTCTCCGTTTTGGAATATTTAGAAAAATAGAAAATTAAGTAGCAGTCCGGGAAGGACACGAGGGCCCCACGAGGGTGGAGGGCGTGCCCTACCCCCTGGGCGCGCCCCCCTACCTCGTGAGTACCACGTGTGCCTTCCAGACTCCGTTTTCTTGCAGGATACGTATTTTGGTCGGTAAAAAAATTCATTATATATATTCTCCCGAAGGTTTTGACTCCCGTATCACGCAATTATCCTCTGTTTTTGTTTCGAGCTGTCCCGCTGCAGATTAGAGCAAGATGTCTTCTCAAGAGTCAGTCGGGGAGAGCTGGGTATCTAATCCAACACCGGAACCAAGGGCAAACAACGACCCTGACCACTTTGGGCCAGCAACGGAGGAGGAGAAGGAGGCTGACTTAATGAGGGTAGATGCCATGGAGGATCAAGAAGTCACCTCTCGCTTCCGCACTGGGTTCACGATGGGGGAACTACAGAGCTCAGCTATTCCAAACTCGGTTATCCCTTCCAATGTTAGATTTCTTTCTTATGAAAATATGAAGAGGAGTGTCACTTGTTCTCCCACAGCTATGAAACACCCTTGGGTGCAAGGAGCTTTAGCCATCACAGGAAAGCTTCGTAAGGAAACAATGGACCTCAAGCAGCAGGTCAACAAGCTCGAGGAGGAGAATCGTATCCTGAGAGGAATCGTCGCCAAGAATATTTCACCAACAACAAAGAAGGAGACATAATCACATGGGTATGGGCACTCCCCGGTATCGTATCACAATCACCATCACTTTTATCTTTACAATTTTTCTTAGTTCGATCCTTTTGGTAATATTTTGATCTAGTAGAATAAAAGTTCTTAGTATGATCTAGTCATGAGTTTTGCTTTATTATCCTTCTATGTAATTGAGTCCTTGGTGCGACTCTAAGATTCTTCAAGTAAGTTGTCATTGGTGCAAAGCAATAAAAAATGCTCTCTAAATATGTATGATTGATTGGTGTGGGAGAAATAAGCTTTATACGATCTTGTGATGTGGAAGTAATAAAAGCGACGGACTACATAATAAAGGTTCATATCACAAGGGGCAATATAAAGTGATGTTCTTTCGCATTAAGATTTTGTGCATCCAACCATAAGAGCGCATGGCAACCTCTGCTTCCCTCTGCGAAGGGCCTATCTTTTATTATTATCTTCTACCTTATGCAAGTGTCATGGTGATCTTCACCTTTCCTTTTTCATTTTATCCTTTGGCAAGCCCAGCATGTTGGAAAGAACATGATATATATATATATATATATATATATATATATATATATATATATATATATATCTAATTGGATGTAGGGGGGCATGAGTTATTATTGTTGACATTACCCTCGAGGTAAAAGGTTATGGGGCGAAACTATAAGCCCCTATCTTTCTCTGTGTCTGATTAAAACTCCGTAACCACAAGTATTGTGCGAGTGCTAGCAATTATGAAGGACTAGATGATAGTTCAGTATGCGGACTTGCTTTTTAGCTCTGACATAGACTCTTTCTGATGTTATGATAAATTGCAATTGCTTTAATGAATGAGGTTATAGTTTGTTGGTTCTCAATAAGGTTTTTGATTCATACTTTTGCATTGTGAATAGATCATCACTTGAACATAAGTAATCATATGACAATATCTATATATGTTGCTGTTATGAGAATAATCATGGTGCCCTCATGTCCGTATTTTATTTTTATCGACGCCTCTACCTCTAAACATGGGGACATATTTATTGTTATCGGCTTTCGCTTGAGGACAAGCGAGGTCTAAGCTTGGGGGAGTTGATACATCCATTTTGCATCATGCTTTTATATCGATATTTATTGCATTATGGGCTGTTATTTCACATTATGTCACAATACTTATGGCTATTCTCTCTTATTTTACAAGGTTTACATAAGGAGGGAGAATGCCGGCAGCTGGAATTCTAGGCTGGAAAAGGAGCAAATATTAGAGACCTATTCTGCACAACTCCAAAAGTCTTGAAACTCCACGGAATACCTTATAATAAATAATGAAAAATCCTCGCCAAAGATGAAGACCAGGGGCCCACACCCTGCTCACGAGGGTGGGGGGCGCGCCCCCTACCTCATGGGCCCCTGGTGGCTCTTCGATGACCATCTTCTCCTATATGAAGTCTTTCATCGAGAAAAAAATAGGAAGCAACCTTTTGGGATGAAACTCCGCCGCCACGAGGCGGAACCTTGGCGGATCCAATCTACAGCTTCGGCAGAGCTGTTCTGCCGGGGAAACTTCCCTCCCGGAGGGGGAAATCATCGCCATCGTCATCACCAACGCTCCTCTCATCGGGAGAGGGCAATCTCCATCAACATCTTCATCAACACCATCTCATCTCAAAACCCTAGTTCATCTCTTGTATCCAATTCTTGTCTCCAAGTCCGGGATTGGTGCTAGTAGGTTGCTAGTAGTGTTAATTACTCCTTGTAGTTGATGCTAGTTGGTTTAATTGGTGGAAGATCATATGTTCAGATCCTTTATGCATATTATTACCCCTCTGATTATGTACATGAATATGCTTTGTGAGTAGTTACATTTGTTCCTGAGGACAAGGGAGAAGTCTTGCTATTAGTAGTCATATGAATTTGGTATTTGTTCGATATTTTGATGAGATGTATGTTGTCTAGCCTCTAGTGGTGTTATGTGAACGTCAACTACATAACACTTCACCATTATTTGGGCCTAGAGGAAGGCATTGGGAAGTAATAAGTAGATGATGGGTTGCTTGAGTGACAGAAGCTTAAACCCTAGTTCGTAAGGGGCTGATTTGGATCCATATGTTTCATGCTATGGTTAGGTTTACCTTAATACTTTTGTTGTAGTTGTGGATGCTTGCAATAGAGGTTAATCATAAGTGGGATGCTTGTTCAAGTAAGAACATCACCCAAGCACCGGTCCACCCACATGTCAAATTATCAAAGTACCGAACGCGAATCATATGAACGTGATGAAAACTAGCTTGACGATATTCCCATGTGTCCTTGGGAGCGCTTTTCCTTATATAAGAGTTTGTCCAGGCTTGTCCTTTGCTACAAAAAGGATTGGGCCACCTTGCTGCACTTTATTTACTTTTGTTACTTGTTGCTGCTTACAAATTATCTTATCACAAAACTATCTGTTACCACTTATTTCAGTACTTGCAGAGAATAACTTGCTGAAAACCGTTTATCATTTCCTTCTTCTCCTTGTTGGGTTCGACACTCTTACTTATCGAAAGGACTACGATAGATCCCCTATACTTGTGGGTCATCAGTGAACTATTGGTGTTAAATCACATGGTGATGTGAACTAGATTATTGACTCTAGTGCAAGTGGGAGACTGAAGGATATATGCCCTAGAGGCAATAATAAAGTTGCCATTTTATATTTCCTTATATCATGATAAATGTTTACTATTCATGCTAGAATTGTATAAATCAGAAACTTGATACATGCGTGAATACATAGACAAAACACTGTGTCCCGAGTAAGCCTCTACTAGACTAGCTCGTTAATCAAAGATGGTTAAGTTTCCTAACCATAGACATGTGTTGTCATTTGATGAACGGGATCACATCATTAGGAGAATGATGTGATGGACAAGACCCATCCGTTAGCTTAGCATATTGATCATTCAGTTTTATTGCTATTGCTTTCTTCATGTCACATACATATTCCTTTGACTATGAGATTATGCAACTCCCGTATACCGGAGGAATACCTTGTGTGCTATCAAATGTCACAACGTAACTGGGTGATTATAAAGATGCCCTACAGGTATCCCCGAAGGTGTTTGTTGGGTTGGCATAGATCGAGATTAGGATTTGTCTCTTCGAGTATCGGAGAGGTATCTCTGGACCTCTCGGTAATGCACATCATAATAAGCCTTGCAAGCAATGTGACTAATGAGTTAGTTACGGGATGATGCATTACGGAACGAGTAAAGAGACTTGCCAGTAACGAGATTGAACTAGGTATGAAGATACCGACGATTGAATCTCGGGCAAGTAACATACCGATGACAAAGGGAATAGCATATGTTGCATTACGGTACGACCGATAAAGATCTTCATAGAATATGTGGGAACCAATATGAGCATCTAGGTTCTGATGTTGGTTATTGACCGGAGAGGTGTGTCAGTCATGTCTACATAGTTCTCGAACCCGTAGGGACCGCACGCTTAACGTTCGATGACGATTTTGTATTATATGAGTTATGTGATTTGGTGACCGAATGTTGTTAGGTGTCCCCGATGAGATCACGGACATGGTCAGGAGTCTCTAAATGGTTGAGAGGTAAAGATTCATATATAGGACGATAGTATTTGGACACAGGAAGTGTTTCGGGGGTACCGGGTACGTATCGGGTCACCGGAAGGGGTTCCGGGCAACCCCCGGCAAACTATATGGGCCTAATGGGCCAAGAGTTGGACAGACCAACCCCTAAGGGGCTCGTGTGCCCCCTATAGGCCAAAATAAAGGGGAAAGGAAAGGAGGGAAGTGATACGTCTCCAACGTATCTATAATTTTTCATTGTTCCATGCTATTATATTATCTGTTTTGGATGTTAATGGGCTTATTTATACACTTTTATATTATTTTTGGGACTAACCTACTAACCCAAGGCTCAGTGCAAATTGCTGTTTTTTTTGCCTATTTCAGTGTTTCGCAGGAAAGAAATATCAAACGGAATGAAACCTTCGGGAGATTTATTTTTGGAACAAACGTGATCCAGGGGACTTGGAGTGGACGTCAAGAAATCAACGAGGAGGCCACGAGGCAGGGAGGCGCGCCCCACCCTCGTGGGCCCCTCGTGGCTCCACCGACCTACTTCTTCCTCCTATATATATCCATATACCCCAAAAACATCCAAGAGCACCACGAAACCCTATTTCCACCGCCGCAACCTTCTGTACCCAAGAGATCCCATCTTGGGGCCTTTTCCGGAGGTCCGCCGGAGGGGGAATCAATCACGGAGGGTTTCTACATCAACACCATAGCCTCTCCGATGGTATGTGAGTAGTTTACTTCAGACCTTCGGATCCATAGTTATTAGCTAGATGGCTTCTTCTCTCTCTCTCTCTCTCTATTTGGATCTCAATACAATGTTCTCCTCGATCTTCTTGGAGATCTATTTGATGTAACTCTTTTTTGCGGTGTGTTTGTCGAGATTCGATGAATTGTGGGTTTATGATCAAGTTTATCTATGAACAATATTTGATTCTTCTCCAAAATCTTTTATGTATGATTGGTTATCTTTGCAAGTCTCTTCGAATTATCAGTTTGGAGCCTACTAGATTGATCTTTCTTGCAATGGGAGAAGTGCTTAGCTTTGGGTTCAATCTTGCGGTGTCCTTTCCTAGTGACAACAGGGGCAGCAAGGCACGTATTGTATTGTTGCCATCGAGGATAAAAAGATGGGGTTTATATCATATTGCTTGAGTTTATCCCTCTACATCATGCCATCTTGCCTAATGCGTTACTCTGTTCTTATGAACTTAATACTCTAGATGCATGCTGGATAGCGGTCGATGTGTGGAGTAATAGTAGTAGATGCAGAATCGTTTCGGTCTACTTGTCGTGGACGTGATGCCTATATACATGATCATGCCTAGATATTCTCATAATTATGCACTTTTCTATCAATTGCTCGACAATAATTTGTTCACCCACCGTAATACTTATGCTATCTTGAGAGAAGCCACTAGTGAAACCTATGGCCCTCGGGTCTATTCTCTATTACATTAATCTCTCATCAACTAGCTATTTCTGGCACCGTTTATTTTGCAATCTTTACTTTCAATCTATATCATAAAAATACCAAAAATATTTATCTTATTATTTTTTTCTCTATCAGATCTCACTCTCGTAAGTGAACGTGAAGGGATTAACAACCCCTTTATCACGTTGGTTGTGAGGTTCTTATTTGTTTGTGTAGGTACGAGGGACTTGCGTGTAGTCTCCTACTGGATTGATACCTTGGTTCTCAAAAACTGAGGGAAATACTTATGCTACTTTGCTTCATCGCCCTTTCCTCTTCAAGGGAAAATGTCGTGGTGGGCGCACGGCAGATGCCAAGGGATGGCTAAAGAGAGGAGGAGGCTCGAGGGCGCTGGTGGGCTCCAGAGGCGAGGTCGGCATAAGCGGGCGCGGGACGCCGGACATACCCAGGTTCGGGGCTCTCCGGAGAGATAATACCCCTAGTCCTGCCGAGTGTAGTTGGATGATCGATAGTACAATGTTGCTCCTGGAGCTGTATGGAGGAGGAAGGAATCTGGACAAGGCTTGGGCTGCTCCTTCTCTTCGGTGTCGCTGTTTTGTGGCTAGTCCTATGCTTGCTTCCTTTTCTCTCGTATGTGTCTTCTGCTTTCTCTCTTGTTCTGTTGCCTCATGATCGTGGGCTCCCGGGGGGTTTTATCGTCCAACCCCCCGGGGGTACAATGGTAATATTACAAGTTGGTGGGTCCGTATTGTCGGTGTTCGGGAACCCAGGATGGGTCCCGCTAAGGGCTTGTGGTTCATCGGGTTCCCCTAGGTGCGGGCCCCGCATGCCTAGGGGGACTGTGCGCCGTCTTGTCGATCGTCAGGGCGTGGCCGAGTCGAGTCGTGTACAATGCTCTCCGTTAGGTTGCCGCTTGCTATCGTCAGCGGTGAAGGCGGGGGCACTGTAGCCACGCCAGCTCTGGTCAGCGGGTAGGTGAGGGGCACTGCTGCCACGTTCCTGCTGACCAGAGGCATGGGCGGGGCACTGTTACCTCGGTCATCGTTGATTGAAGTCTCGTCCCATCATACGGCCTAGATGGGATGGGAGTTGACCAGTGGCTGGATTGCGTAGCATGCCACGGGTGGTGCTGGATTGTCGAGGAGGCTTTGGTCGTGTCGGGTTCGACTGTCTTGCGCTAGTTGTCGGGGCCGAGTCGATGTGTCTTGCCGGGTTGGCTAGTCTGGCTGGCTTGCGGGGCTTGGCCGTGTGATGGCCTGGCTTATTAGGGATGATAGACTACTCATATCAATAAGGAATTCCTTCTTTTCCGGGAGCCCATTCAGACAGAACTCCAAAGTTAAGCATGCTCAGCTTGGAGTAGTGTCAGGATGGGTGACCGACCGGGAAGTTGCTCCCGGGTGCGCACGAGTGAGGACAAAGTGCACAGAAAAGACTAGTATTGATCTATGGGGCCAGTCTAGATCCTGCCAGGAGTAACGACCACCGGCGGGTGTGTCTGGGGCGTTACAAGTTGGTATCAGAGCCGACCCTCGCGGTTACACGGATGGTTGCGGACAGGTGCGTGGTCATGTTGTTCATGACGTTTGTGACCCGTCGTGGCACCCGGCATGGCACATGTACCGGACTGGAAGCACAGACGTTTGTGCCAAGAGGGAACGTTCCTATGGCCCGACGAGGACGTCGGTTCCTCTGAGTGGGGGTGTTTGTGATGGCCTGGCTTATTAGGGATGATAGACTACTCATATCAATAAGGAATTCCTTCTTTTCCGGGAGCCCATTCGGACAGAACTCTAAAGTTAAGCGTGCTCAGCTTGGAGTAGTGTCAGGATGGGTGACCGACCGGGAAGTTGCTCCCGGGTGCGCACGAGTGAGGACAAAGTGCGCAGAAAAGACTAGTATTGATCTGTGGGGCCAGTCTAGATCCCGCCAGGAGTAACGACCACCGGCGGGTGTGTCCGGGGCGTTACAGGCCGGGTCGAGCGACCCGGCCAAGCGCGTGCCGGTATTGAGGGGCAGTGCCAACCCTGTTGTTTTCTGAGGAGGATCCGGCTTCCATTGCCTGCCCGGGGTCCATCCCCCCGACAGTAGTCCCCGAAGCTGTGAAGGTCCGCCGTCTTCGGATGAGTGGGCCTTCGCAGTTTCCCCTTAAGCAACGTGGATCCTGCGAGCGCCGGGTCCGGTGATACGTCTCCAACGTATCTATAATTTTTGATTGCTCCGTGCTATATTATCTACTGTTTTGGACATTATTGGGCTTTATTATCCACTTTTATATTATTTTTGGGACTAACCTATTAACCGGAGGCCTGGCCCAAAATTGCTGTTTTTTGCCTGTTTTAGGGTTTCGAAGAAAAGGAATATCAAACGGAGTCCAAACGCAATGAAACCTTCGGGAACATGATTTTCTCGCCGAATACAACTCAGGAGACTTGGACCCTACGTCAAGCCAATTAACAGGAGGCCACGAGGTAGGGGGGCGCGCCTGCCCCCCTCCCCCAGGCATGTCCTCCACCCTCGTGGTCCCCCTGTTGCTCCATCGACGTACTTCTTCCTCCTATATATATCCACATACCCCCAAACGATCATATATGGAGCCAAAAACCTAATTCCACTGCCGCAACTATCTGTACCCATGAGATCCCATCTTGGGGCCTGTTCCGGAGCTCCGCCGGAGGGGCATCGATCACGGAGGGCTTCTACATCCTAATCCAAGCCCCTCCGATGAAGTGTGAGTAGTTTACTTCAGACCTACGGGTCCATAGCTAGTAGCTAGATGGCTTCTTCTCTCTCTTTGGATCTCAATACAATGTTCTCCCCCTCTCTCATGGAGATCTATTCGATGTAATCTTCTTTTTGTGGTGTGTTTGTTGAGACCGATGAATTGTGGGTTTATGATCAAGTATATATATGAATAATATTTAAATCTTCTCTGAGTTCTTTTATGTATGATTGGTTATCTTTGCAAGTATCTTCGAATTATCAGTTTGGTTTGGCCTACTAGATTGGTTGTTCTTGCCATGGGAGAAGTGCTTAGCTTTGGGTTCGATCTTGCGGTGTCCTTTCCCAGTGACAGAAGGGGCAGCAAGGCACGTATTGTATCGTTGCCATTGAGGATAACAAGATGGGTTTTTTGTCATATTGCATGAAACTATCCCTCTACATCATGTCATCTTGCTTAAGGCGTTACTCTGTTTTTAACTTAATACTCTAGATGCATGCTGGATAGCGGTCGTTGAGTGGAGTAATAGTAGTAGATGCAGGCAGGAGTCGGTCTAGTTGTCTCGGACGTGATGCCTATATACATGATCATACCTAGATATTCTCATAACTATGCTCAATTCCGTCAATTGCTCAACAGTAATTTGTTCACCCACTGTAGAATACTTATGCTCTTGAGAGAAGCCACTAGTGAAACCTATGGCCCCCAGGTCTCTTTCTCATCATATCAATCTCCATCACTTTATTATTGCTTTGCTTTTTTACTTTGCCTTTTACTTTTCACTTTGCATCTCTATACCAAAAATATTATTTATCATCTCTATCAGATCTCACTTTCGTAAGTGACTGTGAAGGGATTGACAACCCCTAAGCGCGTTGGTTGCGTTGAGCTATTGTTTTTGTGTAGGTACGAAGGACTCGCGCGTAGCCTCCTACTAGATTGATACCTTGGTTCTCAAAAACTGAGGGAAATACTTCCGCTACTTTGCTGCATCATCCTCTCCTCTTCGGGGAAATCCAACGCAATGCTCAAGAGGTAGCAAGAAGAATTTCTGGCGCCGTTGCCGGGGAGTCTGCGCAAAAGTCAACATACCAAGTACCCATCACAATCCCTATCTCCCGCATTACATTATTTGCCATTTTCCTCTCGTTTTCCTCTCCCCCACTTCACCCTTGCCGTTTTATTCGCCCTCTCTCTCTCTCTCTATCCTCCCTCTCTTTCTCTATTTGCCTCTTTTTGCCCGTTTCTTGTTTGCTCGTATGGTTGGATTAGTTGTTTATTTATTACTAAACAGAGAACCTAAGATCTATGGATCCTCATCCACTCGCTAATCTTTTTAAGAGATCCAATTATGATGAACCAATTGCTAGTGAGTTTTGTGCACTAGATTATCTTTATGAAGTTTTGCTTGAAATTCGTGAATCTGAAAAGTGTGATGAATTACTTTATGAAGCGATTCACGATAGATCTTTGAATAAAAAGCATGATTTCAATGATTTTACTATAAATTCTCTTGATGTCAATTGTGCTAATAATATGCAAAACCCTAAGCTTGGGGATGCTAGTTTTGCTATGTCTACTACTTGTTGTAATGATCATGATTGGGGTGATTCTTCTTATGATATTGAAAATTTATTTAAATCCCATGATGAATATGAGATTGATAATAGTGTTTGCAATATTATTGAAATTGGGTTTGGAAGAGTGTCAACTTTAGATCCCACATATTTGGATAATGTTCAATCTTATGAAATTTTTGATAAAAGTGGGTTTGGGAAGGTCATGACTTTAGTTAATGTTAATCCCACTATTTTGGAAGAGTGTCAACTTTGCATGCATATGGATAGTGTTGAAAATATTTTTTGTGATATCTATTTTGTTGAATTTGCTTATGATCCCTCATGCAATTATTATGAGAGAGGAAAATATGGTGGTAGAAATTTTCATGTTACTAAATTACCTCTCGTTATGTTGAGATTGCTATTGTTTCTTTCCGCTTCCTTGCATATGCTAGTTTTTGCTTGCATTGACAATTTGTTTGCCTATAAAATGCCTATGTATATGAAGTATGTTATACTTAGATGTGTTTGTCACTTGTTTTATGATGCTCTCTTTGTGCTTCAATTCTTGTCTTTCATGTGAGCATCATTAAAATTATCAATGCCTAGCTTTAAGGATTTAAAGAAAAGTGCTTGTTGGGAGACAACCCAATATTTATCCTTTCCTGTTATTCAATAAATAATTTATTTAGCCTTTGTTTTGTTTGTGTTCTTTTGTGTTTAATTAGTGTTTGTGCCAAGTAGAACCGTTGGGAAGACTTGGGAAAAGTCTTGTTGAACTTGCTGTAAAAAACAGAAACTTTAGCACTCACGAGAACTGCTGTCATTTTTATTTGGAGAGTGCTATTTAGTTAATTATTTTTGCAGATGATTAATAGATAAATTCCTCACGTCCATAAATTTATTTTAGAATTTTTGGGGTTCCAGATCTTGCGCTAGATAAGATTACTACAGACTGTTCTGTTTTTGACAGATTCTGTTTTTCGTGTGTTGTTTCCTTTTTTTAATGAATCTATGGATAGTAAAATAGTTTATAAACCATAGAGAAGTTGGAATACAGTAGGTCTAACACCAATATAAATAAATAATAAGTTCATTACAGTACCTGGAAGTGTTCTTTTGTCTTCTTTCGCTAACGGAGCTCACGAGATTTTCTACTTTGAGTTTTGTGTTGTGAAGTTTTCAAGTTTTGGGTAAAGATTTGATGGATTATGGAACAAGGAGTGGCAAGAGCCTAAGCTTGGGGATGCCCATTTCACCCCCAAGATAATATAAGGACACCTAAAATCCAAAGCTTGGGGATTCCCCGGAAGGCATCCCCTCTTTCGTCTACTTCTATCGGTAACTTTACTTGGAGCTATATTTTTATTCACCACATGATATGTGTTTTGCTTGGAGCGTCTTTTATGATTTGAGTCTTTGCTTGTTAGTCTACCACAATCATACTTGCTGTACACACCTTTTGAGAGAGCCATACATAATTCGGAATTTGATAGAATACTCTATGTGCTTCACTTATATCTTTTGAGTTATATAATTTTGCTCTAGTGCTTCACTTATATCTTTTAGAGCACGGTGGTGGATTTGTTTTATAGAAACTATTGATCTCTCATGCTTCACCTAGATTATTTTGAGAGTCTTAATAGCATGGTAATTTGCTTAATAATAAATATGCTTGGTATTCAAGATTTGCAAAACTTTCTTTTGAGTGCGTTGAATACTAAGAAAAAAATTGATGCTTGATAATTGTTTTGAGATGGTGATATTAGAGTCATGCTAGTTGAGTAGTTGTGAATTTGAGAAATGCTTGTGTTAAAGTTTGTGATTCCCGTAGCATGCACGTATGGTGAACCGTTATGTGATGAAGTTGGAGCATGATTTATTTATTGATTGCCTTCCTTATGAGTGGCGGTCGGGGACGAGCCATGGTCTTTTCCTACCAATCTACCCCCCTAGGAGCATGCGCGTAATACTTTGCTTTGATAACTTCTAGATTTTTGCAATGAGTATATGAGTTCTTTATGACTAATGTTGAGTCCATGGATTATACACACTTTCCTTCCTTCCACCATTGCTAGCCTCTCTAATACCGCGCACTTTTCACCGGTATCATACACCCACCAAATACCTTACTCAAAACAGCCACCATACCTACCTATCATGGCATTTCCATAGCCATTCCAAGATATATTGCCATGCAACTTTCCACCGTTCCGTTCATTATGACACGCTCCATCATTGTCATATTGCTAGCATGATCATGTAGTTGACATCGTATTTGTGGCAAAGCCACCATTCATAATTCTTTCATACATGTCACTCTTGATTCATTGCATATCCCAGTACACCACCAGAGGCATTCATATAGAGTCATATTTTGTTCTAAGTATTGAGTTGTAATTGTTGAGTTGTAATAAAAATAAAAGGTGTGATGATCATCATTTTTAGAGCATTGTCCCACTTGAGGAAAGGATGATGGAGACTATGATTCCCCCACAAGTCGGGATGAGAATCTGGACAAAAAATAAAAAAAGAGGCCATAAAAAAAGAAGGCCCAAAAAATGAGAGAAAAAGAGAGAAGGGACAATGTTACTATCCTTTAACCACACTTGTGCTTCAAAGTAGCACCATGATCTTCATGATAGAGAGTCTCTCATTCTCACATCTATGTGGTGGGCTCCTACTTCTTTGACAAAAAATCATGACAAAAAATGGGCTTTTCGTCCTGGGCGGGCCAGAGACGCAGCTGCATGACATTCTTTGGGCCGTCCATGACGGAAAAAACCATGGTAGAAGCGAGGGCGAGGAAAATTTTGGGGAGTTCCCGGTTACGGTGGGAGGTCGGGGGCCGAGCGATGCGCGTTTCTCTCGTACACGTACGCGCGTGTGTGCGAGGCGTTGGCTCTAACTGAACCCGAGCGAGGCGTTGGGATCTAACTGAACCCGAGCGATTGCACAACAAGCTACGCGTTACTGAACCCGAGCGATCGATCGATGGCTGTTAACTGAACCCGATCGAGCGGTTCCTTCGCTACTGCTGCTAACTGAAGCCGATCGATGGGATGAATAGTGAGCGTTGCGGGGGGGGGGGGGGTTGGATGAACAGTGAGCGGTGGCGTTGCCTCTGGATGAACAGGACCCCGTGGTGTGGTGGAGGGCTGGATGAACAGTAGACAGTGGAGGGGTGCCCGTGGAGGGGTGGATGAATAGGACCCCGTGGTGTGGAGGGCTGGATGAACAGTAGATGGTGGAGGGGTGGTTGAACAGGACCCCGTGGTGTGGAGGGCTGGATGAACAGGAGACGGTGGAGGGGTGCCCGTGGAGGGGTGGTTGAACAGGACCCCGTGGTGTGGAGGGCTGGATGAACAGTAGACGGTGGAGGGGTGGTTGAACAGTAGCCGGTGGAGTAGCGCGCAGTGGATGCTGGATGAACAGGAGCCCGTGGAGGTTGGATGAACAAGAGCCCGTGGAGGCTGGAGGAGGTCGACGGTGGAGATGAACAGTATCCCGTGGAGTCCCATTTTGCGATACGCCACACCCCTCCCGATGAACAGGACCCCCGTTTCGACCGTAGCGCTCCAACACAAGTCCGTTTCCTCCGTTTTGCGGTACGCCACACCCCTCCCGATCAACAGGACCCCCGTTTCGACCGTAGGAGGTCTGTTTCCTCCGTTTTGCGGTACGCCACACCCCTCCCGATCAACAGGACCCCCGTTTCGACCATAGGAGGTCTGTTTCCTCCATTTTGCGGTACGCCACACCCCTCCCGATGAACAGGATCCTGTTTCGAACGTGGCCGGTCGAACACAAGGCCGTTTCCTCCGTTCTGCGGTACGCCAGGCCTCGTTTCCATCGCCTCCACCCAAGCCCTCCCGATGAACACGACGCATTCCGTTGCCTCCCCATGAACATGACGCATTCCGTTGCCTCCCCATGAACACGACGATGACGCTGTTTCTCCGTTCCGACCTAGCCATGTACACGAGCCCTGGCCGTACATATGCGCGAGTAGGCGTTCGAGACCCCGCCCGTATGTACACATACGTGGCTGTATTTTGTTTCTTGCACCCTGGCCGTTGTACGTACATGTACATGCTACGTGTGCGCCTCTACTACGACACGTGCGTGCCTCTACTACGACACGTGCACACCTCTACATCGACCAGTATGTACGTACATGTTCGCGACCAGAATGACAACGCTACGTACGCTTCGACCAGGTGGGTCCCGACTGTCAGGCACTTCCTTGCCTGCGAAGATGTAGCTGGTGGGTCCCAATAGTCAGGGGGCAAATCATTTTGTTTTTTTGGCCCGGACGCACTTCCTTGCGTGCGAAGGTGTAGCTGGTGGGTCCCAGCAGTCGGGGGCCGGGTGGGTCCCTGCAGTCAGGGGGAAAATCGTTTTTTTTCAGACGCACTTCCTTGTGTGCGTAGATGTAGCTCGTGGGTCCCAGCAGTCAGGGGGCGAATCATTTTTTTTTGCGAAATACGGTGGCCCGTCCAGTGGGTCCCCACTGTCAGGTGGAGGAATAATTATTTTGCGCGTAATAAGGAGGCACTTCCTTGCGGCTACCGTGGACCCAGTTGTCAGCCTCTCCACGTACAGTACTCTTCCGATGGAAGTCGGTCGTTGACCACGTTGACCACGCCGCGCCGAGAGCACCAGGGCGGTGGTTTGGACGACGGTGAGGCCTAGGAAGGGGACGATGTGGAGCCGAGGAAGACGCAGCAGTGGAAGCCCGCGCGAAGAGGAGTACGAGGGTTCACTAGTTCAGCTGCGGTGTGAGGCTGCCGTCGCCGCAGAATAACAGGGGGTATGGGTGAGTAGAGGGACGGCCTGGCCAGCGGTGGGAGTAGTACGGGGCGGTGAGGCCTCCGCGGCATCACAGCCGGCCACGGGAGGCAGGAGCACGCGACACGACCGGCGCTGTTTGGGCGGCTGGAGCAAGAAGACTAGAGGTTGAAGAAGCACAACGGCCGTTGGATGGACATCGTACGATCACTGCAGCTAGAATCGTTTATATTGACTAAGTTGACAAAGCCCTTGGTACGCGTCAACTTAGTAGGCCCACAGCTCGGATTTGGCAGAGAACATATAGCCCATTTACGATTTGTAAGAATGTACAGCCCATTTTTTAATTCTAATGGAATTTACTACAGCCCATTTACAGTTTGTTAAAAGTACAGCCCAACTTCTAGCTAGGACAACGATTAATAATTTCAAACAACCGCTCAAAACAGAATTCAAAAAAAATTCCCACATTTTGATGGGATCCGAAATATTTTTATCCGAAATTTCTAGTCAGGTTAAATATAATTTCAAAATAAAGTTGTATTACATTAAAATCCAACGAAATATTGCACGCGCAACAAGTAATGAAATTAACATTTTCAAATTCTAAAAATAATATATTTTTCAAACTAATTACGTGTTTGGTGCATAGTAATTGTCCAGTTATTATAATTACATCCCATTTATTATTTCTTAAAGTCCATTTTCTTGTTAAGCCTAATGCATACCTCCTAGGAAAGTTTGCAGCCCAGCAGGGCGGAGAATAACAAGTTGACCCAGATATTGTGTACAACTGTCGGCCCAAATGCATTGCTGATGTTGAAAAAAGCTATTTTTATACACACATTTAAAAAAATTTGTATAGATAAGGAACATTTTTATACACATATTTAACAATTTTTAAATACATGATTAACACTTTTTAAAACATATTTTTTAGTCAACAGTGGGCCCACAGCGAGCAGAGGAGGTCACAATACACATATTTTTTAAATACATGATTAACACTTTTGCAAAAACAATTAGCCCACAATGAGCCAATTAGCTCCAGTCGGCCCACAGTGGGCCGACAAGGGCCAGTCGGCCAGCTGTAGGCCGACTGGAATCCAATCGGCTGCTGTGGGCCGACTAGGCCCAGTCGGCCTGCAGCGGGCGGACGGTGTATTATTTTTGAAAAAAATTTACCCAACGTAATATTTATGAAAATTAATAAAAAATGTATTATTTAAAAAATAGCGAAAAAGGCCTGTGTAGTACAGTACAACCTAACATGGTTACTTAGCCCACATTCAACGACGCCGGAAAGGCCCAAACAAGGCTTCTGTACAACTTTTTGAAGTCACTGAGCTCAATTAATAACTTAAGAAAAAAGTTAGATTACAGTGAAACCTAATTAAAAGCTGTCACGAGCAAATAAATAATTCAACGGGTCCCACTTGTGCGTGTGCATGTGTGTGTGTGTGTGTGTGTGAGAGAGAGAGAGAGATAGAGAGAGACCCATCGGCCGATGCTCGTAAATACATCTTTCAGCCATATGCATTGCTGATGCTCAGTAAAAACTTATATAGTTGACACAATCATATAGAACATCATAGCACACTGAACTTGCATACAAAAATTTCACGCAGGCGGCACAATCAGGATGGAAGCAGTGGATCGCTACGGGAAGGGCTATGTTGAAACCAACGAAGTCGTACATAACAGTTCATCGTCTTTATCAATGACGGGGAAATATCTTGAATGTTGTGCAAGAAAAACAGACAAACAACACAATAAGTTCTCCAAGCACATTAAGTTGACGTACATCCCTTTCTAAAAAAAAGTTCAGGTACAAAATTAGAACAGGTCACAATCAAATGTACTGGCATATCAATGCTTCACACCCATAGCTCGGATTTAACTGGTATCTGACAAGATTCAGTTGTTACCTCAAATTAGAGCACATCCAGACAGCCAGCCCTGCCTCTTCTCCCAAAGAAGCAGTGGCCTCCGCCGCGCGATGGAGTAGGCCCTGTGCCATCCATCGTTCCGAGCAACACAGGGAAAGTCTGACGTTGACTCCTGTAATGGACGTCGTCGATGGACCCTAGCACCAGCGGCGGCGGCAGGACTTCGATTGATGGATTGACCACTTCTTCGACATGCACGAACACTCGATACAGGTACATCCCTAATGTGGTCCGCGACAGCCTTGGTGGCGACGAATAGTACAACCCCGGTTCCTGCACCGGTATCTCAACGCCAATCACCTTCGGTATGGTGGACGGCTTCTTCATCCATGCCATAACCGTCAGAGCCCAGCTGTCTGGGGGAACAAACATACTTACGAGCTCACCTCCAAGGTCGTTGATAAGCTCGTTCATGGACTCGCTATTCCAAGCACGTCGAGGCATGCCGTGGAAGGTAAGCATTGTTAAAAACTTAAGCTCAGAGGGCACCGAGCCCCATCCTGGGTGCCACCGATAAAAGCTCACCAGCGCGCCATCGCAGAACAAACGCCGGGAAGATTCGAACACACGACTGCAGTCAAAAGTTGTCCGGAACCTGACGAAGAAATCAGCCGGTGGCGGACAGACTTCGATGAGCAAGTCACTTATTTGGATGCCGTGCGCAATGCCAAGAGCTTTGACAAGGTCATCCGGCGATACGGGAGGCCAGTCGCCGTTGATGGTTACCATCAGCACTTTGCCGGCAAACTGGTCGTCAAGCGCCGCCATGCCACTATTGAGTAACAGCACGCAGCGACAGAAGGCAAGACGGACCTCAGGATCTCCGGCTCGGAGATCCGCATTGACCGGCGACATGATAGTGCGCTTGAGTACAGGGAGTACAGGAGGGGGATTTGGGGGAACTAGAGTAGGAATCGAGATTCCAGAGGTGGGGGAGGGGCGGGAGACTGCGGATGAAAAGGTAGCATGAATTTCGAGCACGCGCCAATATGCTCTCGGCGCGCAAGCGCACGAAAACACCGGTGGTGCCCACATGTCGGCCTAAGAGTCCTTATTCATTCTTTTTTGGGGAGCCCGGCCTTTTTTTCAGGATCTTTTGAGAGCCCGGCCTGAGAGTCATAATTGACCTATTTGGCATTGTGTTACTACTCGGCCCATATTCAACGACACCTCACTGGCCCAAACAAGTGTACATCATCAAAAAGACACTAAGCTCAAATTATATAACTTGAAAAAAGGAGATATACTCTAAACACTGGAGAATGGTGATGCCCTCATTTAGCCCACCAGTAGTTCGAGACAATAAACAGTTCGAAACAACGATATATACAACATTCAAACACCGGCTAGTGACTACTACTGACATAAACAAGAAGACATGATAGTTCATAAGAAGTCTTGCTACACCACCAAAATGCACCCATCTGCAACGCTCAGACTCTCGTGATCCAGACGAGAATGACATTCTAAACAGAAGCAACTATTACATAGTAAGAGTGACATAGACGAGGATGACCAAATGACAAGGAATATGCATAACAAAAGAAAGAACTACCCATCCAGAACCAACAGCAAAGACAACAAAGTCATTCGAAGAGATGATCCAACACCATCATAATTTGTAGCCCCGCTTCAGCGACCAGTGATCCGGAGACACCAGTACTCCACCCTTTTGATGCAATAGCTCAATTACTTATCAACCTGAAGGCTCGAACCACATCACTTCCTATCGTAATTGAGACATCCAAGGATCAAAGTTAATCCGGATGCCTTTGTCATTCTCACCTTCTTTTGGCTGCAGGTTGTATCATTGACAATCAGGGGAGTTTGCTCCCGAACTCCTAGGGCTCCCCGTGTAGACACAGATTTCCATAGCAAACAGAGCCTCTCTGCCATCAAGGTCCTTGCCAACGGTGATCTCCTAGTTAATCGGATAATTGAGTCCGAGAAACAGAGAGTGTGAACCAAGGCTGTTTACCCGATGTCGGTGTCAAAACCGGAGGATCTCGGGTAGGTGGTCCCGAACTGTGCGTCTAGGCCGGATGGTAACAGGAGGCAAGGAACACGAAGTTTTACCCAGGTTCGGGCCCTCTCAATGGAGGTAAAACCCTACGTCCTGATTGATTAATATTGATGATATGGGTAGTGCAAGAGTAGATCTACCACGAGATCGGAGAGGCTAAACCCTAGAAGCTAGCTTATGGTATGATTGTTGTTGTGTATGTTGTCCTACGGACTAAAACCCTCCGGTTTATATAGACACCGGAGAGGGTTAGGGTTACACAAAGTCGGTTACAATAGTAGGAGATCTACATATCCGTATCGCCAAGCTTGCCTTCCACGCCAACGAAAGTCCCTTCCGGACACGGGACGAAGTCTTCAATCTCGTATCTTCATAGTCCAGGAGTCCGGCTGAAGGTATAGTCCGGCTATCCGAACACCCCCTAATCCAGGACTCCCTCAGTAGCCCCTGAACCAGGCTTCAATGATGAGAGTCCGGCGCATTGTCTTCGGCATTGCAAGGCGGGTTCCTCCTCCAAGTACTTCATAGAAGATTTTGAACACAAAGATAGTGTCCGGATCTGCAAAATATGTTTCCACATATTGCCATAGAGAGAATAACATTTACACAAATCTAATCTGCTGACGTATTCCATAGTGTGACACACCACGGCCAAGCCTTTATTCGAGTCGTTTTATTATCCCACCTCAGCGCGTAATGCGAGGCGGTTTCCTTGGCACGTCTTGTTAAAGCAGAGATCGTGTCTCCTTATTCCGGGATTCTCATCAATACGGGCGTGGGTAACCCAACCGCGCCATTGATTACGGCGCTTGGAGATAAGCGAGTTTTACCAGGCTGGTGGGGACACGTAGTTGCATCCACCCATATAAGGGGATAAGGATCCACCTTTTCACCTACGCCTTCTTCCTCCCTTGCTTATCCATTCTCGCACACTCGAGCTCCAGTGCCCAAGTCCGCACTCCCCACCTCAACGTTCTCCAGCCATGTCCGGAGCGGGAGGCAAGTGGATGGTCTCCTCCGTCACGGAGGGACACATCAAAAAACTGACGAAGGCCGGATACTTGTCTAACGACATCGCGTACTGGCTTCCCGAAGAGGGGCAGCTCATCCCCACCCCTAGGCCCCATGAGAGGGTGGTGTTCCTCCCCCATTTCCTCTGCGGATTGGGCTTCCCTCTCCACCCATTTGTCTGGGGGCTCATGTTCTACTATGGCCTAGATTTCCATGATTTGGCCCCGAACTTTGTCCTCAACATCTCGGCGTTTATCGTCGTGTGCGAGGCTTTCCTCCGGATCCGCCCCCATTTCGGCCTATGGCTCAAGACTTTCAATGTCAAGCCGAAGGTGGTGCGCAGCAACCAGGCGAAGTGCGGAGGCGCCATGGTGGGCAAGATGCCCAACGTCTTATGGCTCGAGGGCTCCTTTGTGGAGACCCTGAAGGGGTGGCAATCGGGGTGGTTTTACATCACCGAGCCGCGCGACCCCGAATGGGTCGCATGCCCCGAGTTTCGATCCGGACCCCCTACGCGGCTCACCTCCTGGAAGGAGACGGGCCTGTCGTGGGGTAAAAAAGGAGAGCTGACCGGACTCCAAACATGCGTCCAAACCCTGGTGGACAAGAAGCTCAAACTTGTCAACGTAGTCCAGGTTATGCTCATCCGCCTGATCCTCCCGTGTCAATAACAGGCTTTCAACCTGTGGGAGTTCAACCCGACGCGGCACCGAACTCTGAGCAGGCTCTTCGACACGACGTATGAAGATGCCTGGAAGGTGCTTTCAAGGGTGCCGAGGCCCCCGCATCCGCTACCGAGGATCGTGGATTCAGTACGCATTGTCATGCTCATGCGGTAAGCTGTTTTTTTCCTTTTACAGGGTATTAGTTTTTCATAGTTTGACTCCATGCAGGATCTAAGCCCCCTTACCTTTGACAGGACTGGCAGGAGACGTCCGGACAGATCAACTGTCCGGCTCCTTTGCCCGAAGGCCCAGCGGACGCTCGTTTGGCGAAGCTGCTGGTTCCGGCACCCTATGTGGTGCCGGAGAAGAAGGCCACGGGGACTCAAAAGAGTGCCCGGCGCCAGGAGGTGTCAGATCCATCATCCGACGGTTCCGAGGCGCATTCCTCCCGTGAAGACGAGGAGGAAGAAGAAGAGACCTCTCCCCCTCCAGTGGGAGGAGAGAAGAAAAGGAAGGCCGCCCCAACTGGGGAGGCCGAAGGGTCCAAGAAGGGGAAAACCCTTACTCCGGACTATTCCACCGACGCTGACGACGACGGAGAGGAGTGGCCGCCCAGGGCCAAGCCCCTGGCAAAATTGTAAGTATCCGGATACCAGAGTAATTCATAGTATTCGTTTATTGCACAGCTTTCCCTTATGTCGAATATGTTTATGCAGCCCACCCAAAGACCGGCTCGACGCGTCGTCGAGCGGCTCACTGGACTCGTCGGATGTGAACTCGCTTCCGACGGCTTCCTCCCCCCGCCCTACGGACGACACCGAAGTGTTGTCCCAACAGGTTCCAAGCCGGGAGGAGGTGGTCCTGGAGGCGCCGCAAGGCGACCTCCCGGACTCCAGGAGTAAAGGGGATGAAACCCCTCAGGGCTCCAAGTCCGGCTCTAGGCCGGACACCACTCCGGAACCTTCAAAGGTTCTAGAGTCCGGCGGGGGACCTCCTTCCAAGAGGAGCAAGCCCACCATGCCGGTGACCCCCGTCCAATCGGAGGCGCCGGACAGTATGTTGGAGGCGCTCCAAGGCACCTCCATCGACGAGGAGCACCGCACCATTATGAGTGTGGTGGTCCAGAAGGTTCAGTCCGCCAAGAGCGGACTGACTGAAGCTTGTACTAGCCTTTTAACAGGCTTTGAGGTAAGTAAAGAATGTGTAAATGATATTACCGCATAGACAGTAGCCCCTGATGCTCTGTTTGGCGTTCGGGAAGAAAAGCCGAATAGAGGATCAAATAAAATTCGCAGGAGTCTAACAAAAAGGAGTCAATATGCGTATGCAGGCTTCGCTGCTTGCGTCCGCCACACTGACTGCGGAAGTGGACACGCTAAAGCAGAACCTCGAGCGGTCCGAGCAAGAGCTCAGGCGTGCCAAGAAGCAGCTCGAGGACAATGAACGTAAGAAATACCTTGTTTAAATATATATAAAAAAGGTGCAATTGCAAAAAATGACAGGATTATCATGGCTATTGTAGGGGCCACGTCTGAGGTGGCGACCCTTAAGAAAGCGCTGCTCGAGGCCGAGAAGAGGGCGGCCACGAAGCGCACCGAGCGGGAGAGGTACGAGGCCCAGGTTGGCAAGGTGCAGCAAGAGCTCCGGGTTCTCATGAAAAAACATGAGAGTTTGGAGCTTGACTCAAAGACGCGAGTGTCCGAGCTCGCGGAGGCTATTGAAAATGCCAAGTCTACCAAGGTCGAATCCCAGAAGACCCTCTAGGAGTTGGATGAGGAGAAGAAGATAGCGGCGGGTAAGGCATTCTTTATGCAAAGCAAACACATAAATGTGAGTTACTTGTTACTTACCCGAATCCGGAGCTCTCCAGGAGAGTTCGCAGATCTTCCCCAGAGTGTGTCCGATGCCGCCACATTCTATCAAGCTGAGGAGGGCAGCTCGATAGAGAAGGTGTTCTGGTCTCAGTATGCTGAGGCCGGACACCCCGTGCCCCTGAGCGACCAGCTGAAGCAACTGGTCGAGCTCCACATGGCGGCCGAACAGGCCATGAAGGGCCTCATAGTTTGGCTGCGACCTGGAGAGGCTCTGCCTGGGAGCTATTTCGGGCTGGTGCGGCGGCTGGTGGAGGCCTGTCCAAGGCTCGAAGTCATCAAGCGCTCCGTCTGCATTGAAGGTGCCCGTAGGGCCCTTGCCCGTGCTAAAGTGCACTAGGGCAAGCTGGATGCTGAGAAGCTTGTGAAGGACGGGCCACCGCCGAGGAAAGAGCATCGCAAGCCCGAGAATTATTATAAGGATGTTCTGAAGGGTGCCTGCCTTGTGGCGGATGAATGTTCTAGGGATGTAATTTTTGAGTGAAACTTGCTCGTTTTGTCCTGTGCGCTGAAAACTTGTTCATATGCGCTAACCAATGCTGTTGGAATTTAAAATATTACCTTCTGTGCGGCTGTTTAGCAATTCTGAGAGATGGCGGGTCGTTGGCTTCTGCCCCCGTGCCGCTAGTGTTGGGGCGTTCGGGGATAAACCTGAGCGCTCTTTTTCTCATATTTGGGTCCTTCGAGGGAGGCGCTCAGCCCAACGAACAAGGCAATCGGACTATAATGCGTGAACACTCTCACTTAGCCATAGAATTCTATAATTTTAAATTTTGGCGAAGCCCCTAGTATTTGGAAGACCGAGTTCGGGGCGCTATCCACGCCTTGACCGGATAGAGCCGACTCCTCGCTCTAAGCGGCATAAGTTTTTAGGGACTCGAAAAACCTCTCGAATAGCGACCAGCTCTCGCTTCATCATGACAGTCAGTTTTAGCTTTCTCCACTGAGGTGCTCGACCCAGTTCAACTGGGGCACAATCGCAGTGGTTCTCCTAGTGCTACCTTAGCCGATATAGCGGAACATAAGGCACCAAAACATAGGAGCCGGGCAAACCCAACTATTGACCCAAGACATGATTCGGAGCCGATGCATATAATGCTATAAGTTCGGGGTGTCGCACTTGTTAAAGTGTTCGGACTTCTCACACCATATTGAGGGGTACTAAAGCCCCTGGCGTATTTTGGCCGTACCAAAGTGTACGGGTGCAACATGTCTTTAAGGAACATATATTTGTAAAAAAAGTAATGCAAAAATAGACAAAAGCTATGCATTGTTTATTAAAAAAGGGCTGCGATCAAAGCAGAACAATACAAATAATGCGATAAACAAAAGGTTGGACTATTTTAACATGTCCGTTCCAGGGGCAGGCTGCGGAATGGTATGCGAAACAGGTATACTGCTCGTGATAGAGACCACCTGGGAGTTCCGTAATGCGGCATGGCTTGTCTGCTTCCCTGGTTCTTGCATCGTTTGTGCGTCAATTGAACTGCCGAACAGGCCTTCCGAAGAGTGGAGTCCTGAAATTAAGAGAAAATAAAAAAATCGGCAGCCCCTGGTGCGGTTTAAGCCGTGTTTCGGGCGTGCCATGATGGTGCCGCTCCCCCTGTACCCATGGTATCTCTAGAGTGTAGTTATGTACGCGAAGTACTGGCGTCGCCTTTTTGCGAGGGTTGGGGTTGGGGCCGCATTGCTATGCCTGCACGGATCATGCCAGGCAGTCTTGTTGTAGGTTCCTCCGGGCACGCTTGATGGTGTCCGGTCGTTTAGTGGTCGGACTGGAGAACTTCCTGGAGAGGCTGCTTTGTACTTCCACTGCAAGGGCCGCCGTGTGCTCCTCCGTTCGGAGGGAGCGTTCGGTGTTTCCATTGACCGTAATTACTCCTCGAGGGCCTAACATCTTGAGCTTAAGGTATGCATAGTGCGGTACCGCATTGAACTTGGCTAATGCGGTTCGCCCGAGCAGTGCGTGATAACCACTGCAGAACGGGACAATGTCGAAGATTAACTCCTCGCTTTGGAAATTATTCGGAGATCCGAAGACCACTTCAAGTGTGACTGAGCCTGTACAGTTGGCCTCTACACCTGGTATTACGCCTTTAAAGGTCGTTCTGGTGGGCTTAATCCTCAAGGGATCTATGCCCATTTTCCACACTGTATCCTGGTAAAGCAGGTTCAGGCTGCTGCCGCCGTCCATAAGGACTCTAGTGAGTTGAAATCCGTCAATAATTGGGTCTAGAACCAATGCAGCGAATCCGCCATGACGGATACTAGTGGGATGGTCCCTTCGATCAAAGGTGATCGGGCAGGAGGACCATGGGTTGAACTTTGGGGCGACTGGCTCTACCACGTATACGTCCCTTAACGCGCGCTTCTGCTCCCTTTTGGGGACGTGGGTTGCGTATATCATGTTCACCGTCCGCACTTGTGGGGGGAAAACCCTTCTGTCCACTGTTGTTTGGCGGCCGGGGCTCCTCCTCGTCATCGCTATGCAGCCCCTTGTCTTCATTTTCGGCATTTAACTTGCCTGCCTGCTTGAACACCCAACAATCCATGTTGGTGTGATTGGCCGGCTTTTCAAGGGTGCCATGTATCTGGCACAAGCAGTCGAGTATTCGGTCGAAACTGGACGGGCCCCTAGGATTCCTTTTGAATGGCTTTTTCTGCTGACCGGATTTAGAGCCTCTGAATCCGGCATTAACTGTCGTATCCTCAACATTGTCGCCCTTAATGCGGCGCTTCTGCTTGTTGCGACGCGACCTGCCACTACTGTCCCTGGTATCCGAATTACCATGGTTCTTGGTCATATTGTTGCTACGATCAAGCCAGTTGTCTTCTCTCGTGCAAAAGCGGGTCATGAGTGTCGTGAGTGCTGCCATAGACTTCGGCTTTTCCTGTCCAAGGTGCCGGGCAAGCCACTCGTCACGGATATTGTGTTTGAAGGCTGCTAGGGCCTCAGCGTCCGGACAGTCAACTATTTGATTTTTCTTTGTTAGGAACCGTGTCCAGAATTGCCTGGCCGATTCCTCTGGCTGCTGAATTACGTGACTTAGGTCATCGGCGTCTGGGGGTCGCACATAAGTGCCCTGGAAATTGTCGAGGAATGCGGCTTCCAGGTCCTCCCAACAACTGATTGATCCTGTTGGCAAGCTGTTAAGCCAATGCCAAGCTGGTCCTTTAAGCTTGAGTGGGAGGTATTTGATGGCATGGAAATCATCGCCGCGGGCCATGTGGATATGAAGGAGATAATCCTCGATCCATACCGCAGGATCTGTTGTGCCATCATATGATTCGGTGTTTACGGGTTTGAAACCCTCGGGGATTTGATCATCCATTATTTCATCTGTGAAGCATAGTGGGTGTGCGGCGCCTCTGTACTGGGCTATATCACGACGTAGCTCCAATGAGCTTTGTCTACTGTGTTCGGCCCTGCCGAATTTGTGGCCGGCGTGACGGTTACCATCTCGAGTCGTGGGGCACCCACGCGATCCGTAGATCGATCTTGTTTGCCTTGCCTTGTCCTCCAACATATCTCGCAGGTCTGGCACATTTTCCCATGCCTTGGCACGGGGTGCGGCTTGAGTGGAGGGCCGAGACGCCTCTCTGTCGCGGCCATGGGGTGGCCGATCGGCCGTATCGAGTGCAGGTGATGTAGGTTTAAGTGCTTCCTCCTCTAATCGGGGTAGCAACCTGCGCTTTGGGTAGCTCTTGGAGGGGCGTTCGAGTTTATTCTCTTCGGCCGCAAGGACTTCAGTCCATCTGTCGACTAGCAAATCTTGATCAGCTCTAAGCTGTTGCTGTTTTTTCTTGAGGCTTCTTGCCGTGGCCATAAGCCTGCGTTGAAAACGCTCTTGCTCGACGGGATCCTCTGGCACGACGAATTCGTCGTCGTCGAGGCTTGCCTTGTCTTCGGAGGGAGGCATATAGTTATCGTCCTCGACCTCTCTGTCTGCCACTCTCTCATGAGGGCTGGTTTCTCCATCCTCCTGTACTAAATCTTGCTGGAGGGGGTTTTCTTCGGCACTTTTCGGAGTATTATTATCTCCCGTGCTGGAATCACCGTATTTGTTTTGGCGGGATTTTGAGCGGCACCGCTGACGCCGGTGCTTAGGCTGTTTCTTGGAGGGGTCATCCTCCGCTGTTCCATCACCATCTCCTTCTTTTGGGGTGTCCACCGTGTATATGTCATATGACGAGGTGGCTTTCCAGGGCCTAATAGGCGCTGGTTCTTCATCGTCTCCTTCATCGGCGTCCATACCGTCGATGCCTTCGGAGTCGAAGTCGAGCATGTCGGTTAAATCGTCGACAGTGGCTAGAAAGTGGGTGGTGGGTGGGCTTTGAATTTCTTCATCATCCGTACCCCAACCTTGCTGACCGTAGTCCAGCCAGGGCTCTCCTGATAAAGAGAGAGACTTCAGTGTCTTCAGAATATCGTCGAAAGGCGAGTGCTGAAAGATGTCTGCGGCAGTAAACTCCATGATCGGCGCCCAATCGGATTTGATTGGCAGGGGCACGGAGGGTTCGGAGTCCGGAGAGGAGTCCGGCTCCTTGGAGTCACGAGTCTCGCAGAGTGCGGGGCTGGTGTTTGGCTCGATCGCCGTTGGGATCGCAGCCCCCGAGGCGGCGTCCAACCACCTATCCTCGATCAGCGCAGTTGGCTCCGAATTAAGGTTCGAAGCCGATACGGGTGCGGCCTCCAGGGCACTGTTCAACGGCAGAGCTAGATCATGCTCGTCGGGATAGTGCGGCGCGCTCAGTAGTGGCTCGAATCCGTCGAAGATCAAGTCCCCGCGGATGTCAGCCGTGTAGTTTAAACTTCCAAATCTGACCTAACGGCCAGGGGCGTAGCTTTCGATCTGCTCCAGATGGCCAAGTGAATTGGCCCGTAGTGCGAAGCCGCCGAAGATGAAGATCTATCCGGGGAGGAAGGTCTCACCCTGGATAGCATCGTTATTGGTGATCGTAGGAGCCATCGAGCCTGACGGCGATGACACAAAGGAACTCTCAATGAAAGCACCAATGTCGGTGTCAAAACCGGCGGATCTCGGGTAGGGGGTCCCGAACTGTGCGTCTAGGCTGGATGGTAACAGGAGGCAAGGAACACGAAGTTTTACCCAGGTTCGGGCCCTCTCGATGGAGGTAAAACCCTACATCCTGCTTGATTAATATTGATGATATGGGTAGTACAAGAGTAGATCTACCACGAGATCGGAGAGGCTAAACCCTAGAAGCTAGCCTATGGTATGATTGTTGTTGTGTATGTTGTCCTACGGACTAAAACCCTCCGGTTTATACAGACACTGGAGAGGGTTAGGGTTACACAAAGTCGGTTACAATGGTAGGAGATCTACATATCCGTGTCGCCAAGCTTGCCTTCCACGCCAAGGAAAGTCCCTTCCAGACACGGGACGAAGTCTTCAATCTCGTATGTTCATAGTCCAGGAGTCCGGCTGAAGGTATAGTCCGGCTATCCGAACACCCCCTAATCTAGGACTCCCTCACCCGCCTCCAAATAAAAAATCCTAAAGGCCCCAACAAGTTGGTATCCTGCTCATAGACGTAACAACCACTGTCCGGATACTGTCAGCGTTCTGAGAACGGGGGTCCCCAGACTTGCCTGCCTGCGGCCTGCGGCGTGGCTCAAGTGGGGGCCCAGCGCGGCCCATCTTCATCAGCTCGAGCTCAAGACCCTCGCGAGGGGCCAAGCCTCGCGGGGCGGACGACAGGAAGCTTCCTCAAGAGCGGCCTCATCAGGAAGGCTCGCGAGGAGGCGGAGAGATCAAGGCAGGGGTACCACGTGAGGATCCCATGATGCAAGAAATGACGATCGACACCAGGCGGGCGCCGGCCTACGCAGGGTCCTTGTTTCCCCTTTGGTGCAAAGGGGGCAAGCACAGGCCAAGGTATCGGGCAAAGGTTCCCATTCCGGTGCAACAAGACCAAGACCAGCAGAGCGGTAGGACGGAGGTCACTGTGGATCCCAAGACGGCGTCATCACCAGTGCTTTTGGAAGCCGAAGACCACCTTTGGTCAGGATAACTTGTACTAGATGTTCCCCTTCAAAATGGACAATTGTTGGCGCCCTTCCCGCTCAATTATTCGGGGAGAGGCCCAGGGCCTCTATAAATAGAGCTAGCCTCCACCAAGGAAGGGGACACCCAGAGAGGAAAAAGGAGAGAGAGAGATCTGGTAGAACCCTAGCAGAGAGAGAGAGAGAGAGAGAGAGAGAGAGAGAGGCGACGGAACTCACCCTAGTAGTTCATCGCACCAGCTCAAGAACACCTCTCGCGAGGCTGGTCGCGGCCCCCGATGGAGGAGTTGCTGTCTGAGGGAGAGAAGCCGAAACTTGGCGAACCCCGAGCACCGCCGCCTGTACGCCAGTCGCCATCTTCATCCTGGTCGATGCCGGGGCTGGGTAGGCGGCCGCGGTCGTCGTCTTCAGGGCAGCACCCTGCACAGTGACCATCTTCCCGAAACACCCTCACGTAGAGGGTGGCATCGCCATCGAACTTGAAGTACAAGGTACACCACCGGCCCAGGCCGCGCGCACGAGCAAACGTTTGCCAGCCGCACGTCAGGGCCCCGCTCCCAAGGACGGAGACCTCCAGCGAAGCCCAGGAGGCCCTGCTGCAGCAGCCGTCTGCCTGGAGCCAGAAGCCGCACCGAGCGCTGGCCGGCAGTTCATCTACGAAGAAATGTGGGAGCTGGAGCCGGGTGCTGGATGGGTCCGCCGACCACACGACGAACTCCGGCAGCACCTCCGCAGAGCGAAAGCGTGGTCTAGGGGGGCCCACACCCACGGCGTGCCCCCCATCTGCAACCGGGCGCTCACCACCACGCAGGGAACCGTCTCCATGACCGCGGGAGGCTACCACGGGGACCGTGGTGTACTTGCAAGGGCGGCCTCGGCCGTGCTTGGTCGGGGGAGGGTCAGGTCCTGCCCAGGGGGCCTTTCCATTCTCCGCGGCCGAGAATCTCTTTGGGGCCATGGGGACGGCGATTAGCGAAGAAGAAGAAAAGGAGCAGCAAGAAGGGATGGACAAAAGGGGCTCGCTCAACTCCGTACTTATAGCCAGAGGAGGCCAACCACCGAGCACCACGATCACAGGTAATCATGACCGGTTTCTCTGCATGCAGGGACTTGTCAAGTCGTGCGGTCGCCGAGTCGTGGGAAGTGCAGACTCCCACGCCAAATCAACCGCCACGCGGCGCCCAAGGCCGCATGCTGTTAGGGCCCGCGGCGCTTCGCGCTTGCCCCATCGCTTCTCTGCCAGGCCAAGCCCTGGCGCGCCTTGGGCCCGGGGGCTACTGTCGGTGTTCTGGGAACGGGGGTCCCCAGACTTGCCTGCCTGCGGCCTGCGGCGTGGCTCAAGTGGGGGCCCAGTGCGGCCCATCTTCATCAGCTCGAGCTCAAGACCCTCGCGAGGGGCCAAGCCTCGCGGGGTAGACGACAGGAAGCTTCCTCAAGAGCGGCCTCATCAGGCAGGCTCGCGAGGAGGCAGAGAGATCAAGGCAGGGGTACCTCGCGAGGATCCCATGATGCAAGCCATGACGATCGAGACCAGGCAGGCGCCAGGCGGGCGCCGGCCTGTGCAGGGTCCTTGTTTCCCCTTTGGTGCAAAGGGGGCAAGCACAGGCCAAGGTATCAGGCAAAGGTTGCCATTCCGGTGCAACAAGACCAAGACCAGCAGAGCGGCAGGACGGAGGTCACCGTGGAGCCCAAGACGGCGTCATCACCAGTGCTTTTGGCAGCCGAAGACCACCTTTGGTCAGGATAACTTGTACTACATGTTCCCCTTCAAAATGGCCAATTTTTGGTGCCCTTCCCGCTCAATTATTCGGGGAGAGGCCTAGGGCCTCTATAAATAGAGCTAGCCTCCACCAAGGAAGGGGGGACACCCAGAGAGGAAAAAGGAGAGAGAGAGATCTGGTAGAACCCTAGCAGAGAGAGAGAGAGAGAGGTGATGGAACTCACCCTAACGGTTCATCGCACCAGCTCAAGAACACCTCTTGCGAGGCTGTTCTTCCCTTGTACTGTCCATCATCAGCCCCAGAGGCAATCCACCACACCACACACTGGAGTAGGGTATTACACCACTACGGTGGCCCGAACTAGTATAAACCTCGTGTCTCTTGTGTTGTTCATCATTTTCATCTTAGTTCGCATGAGAGGATCGGACGTAGATCGATAGGGGAGAGATCCCCGCACGCACCCTAGTGTTCGAACCTCAAGGGTCTGCCGGAACCCGAAATCCGAAATTTGGTGCGCCTGGTAGGGGTGCGCCGGAGTCCTCCCTCCTGACGACCCGCTCTCCCTCGATATCGCATCCCGCCCTCATGGCGGACAACGCGCCGCCCGCTCCAGCAACGGATGCCGACACTGGGGCCAGGGGGCTCCGGGCCTTGGCCCCCGCCTTGCGACAGGTGCAGTGGCCGCGCAAGTTTAGGCCCGAGATGCCGCCGCGCTACGATGGCGCGACGGACCCGATGATTTTCCCGCTGGCGTACGAGGAGTCCGTCCTCGATGCCGAGGGCGACGATTGGGTGATGGCCAACTGGTTACCCATGGCCCTCACCGGCATCCTGCGTGCGTGGCTCCTCCACCTGCCGACGGCCTCTGTCACCTCTTGGGAGGAGTTGCGCGACCTCTTCCTCGCCCGTTTCGTCGCACTAGCGCCGCCCGTCGTCGCAGCTCTCCTGGGTGGCTCCCAGGCACCACCCTCGAGCCATCACGTCAAGCCGTTCACCCGCCGGATCAGCACCGCCTCCAAGTGCCGAGAAGCCCCCCCGGGCTGGGTGGCGCCCGAGGGTAATCTAACCTTCGACTCGGAGGACCACCCCTTCAACCCCATTGGTTCGGGCGCGCTCCCGATGTTGTGCATCCCCACCATCTGCCAAGTGGCCGTCACCAGGACCCTCATCAATGGTAGTGCTAGCCTCAACATGCTCTCGGTGGAGGCCTTCAGCCTCCTCCACGTGCCGCTGGAGCGGCTCTGACCCAGCAGGCCTTTCTCAGGCGTCGGAGCCGGTTCCACCGCCCCCTTGGGGCAGATCCGCCTCCCAGTGACCTTCGGCACCTGCGACAACTTCCGCACGGAGCTGATCGACTTCGACATCGCCCCATCGGCCTCCCCTACAACGCCATCCTCGGCTATTCGGCCCTGGCTCGGTTCATGGCGGCAACTCACCCGGCGTACAACCTCATGAAGATGCCTGGGAGCAGCGGCGTCCTCACCGTGTCAGGAGACACAAGGGATGCGCCGCAGGTGCTCCAGCTTGTTTTGAGGGCGGGCGCGGTGGCGCAGCCCACTGGCATCGACGCCCTTGAGCCCAAGGGGGCTGCGCCGGCTAAAAAGAAGCAGCCGTTCACCCAAGACAAGGCAGAAACCAAGCAGGTACCAGTCGACGAGGACGGGTCCGCTAGCGCCACCTTCACCATAGGGGCCAACCTCGAGCCCGAGCAAGAGAAAACCCTGATCGGTTTCCTACGTGCGAACAAGAAGGTGTTTGCGTGGGAACCTGATCAGTTAGCAGGGGTCCCAAGGGAAGTGATTGAGCATCACCTCAACGTGTGCCCTAATGTGCACCCCGTGAAGCAGAAGGCAAGGCGGCAGTCTACTGAGAAACAAGCTTTCATCGTTCAAGAGACCCGGAAGCTAGAGGCGGCAGGAGTTATCCACGAGGTCCGCTACCCTGATTGGCTGGCTAATCCGGTCGTTGCACCGAAAAAGGGAGGAAAGGAGCGCGTGTGCGTCGACTTCACCAACCTCAACAAGGCCTGCCCGCAGGATCCATTTCCGCTCCCCCGCGTTGACTAGATAGTCGACTCCACCGCAGAGTGTGACCTATTGTGCTTCCTAGATGCCTTCTCGGGCTATCACCAGATCAAGATGGCGGTAGAAGACATGGAGAAGACGGCCTTCCTGACCCCGTGTGGAGTGTACTGCTATACGTGCATGCCGTTTGGGTTACGCAACGCAGGCGCGACCTTTCAGCGGTTGATGCACATCGCCTTAGGCCGGCAGCTCGGGAGGAACGCAGAAGCTTACGTCGATGACATTGTGTTGAAGTCTCGTGAGGCAAGGACCCTGATACAGGACCTGGAAGAAACCTTCGCAAGCCTCAACGAAGTAGACCTATGGCTCAACCCGGAGAAGTGCGTGTTTGGGGTCCCCTCAGGCAAGTTCCTGGGTTTCCTCGTATCCCACAGGGGCATCGAGGCCAACCCAGAGAAGGTCAAGGCAGTCAAAGACATGAGCCCGCCAAGGACCCTTAGAGAAATACAGAAGCTCACCGGGTGTGTAACTGCGCTGGGGCGTTTCATCTCCAAGCTGGGGGAACGAGCGCTGCCCTTCTTCAAGCTAATGAAGAAAAAGGGCCCCTTCGAATGTACTGAAGAGGCCACAAGGCATGCCAAGACCTCAAGAGGTACCTTACCAGTCCACCAGTGATGGTAGCTCCGCGTCCTCGGGAGCCCCTGGTGCTCTACCTTGCGGCCACCCCCTACTCCGCTAGCGCAGCCCTGGTAGCGGTCAGGGAGGAGCGCCGTGCCAAGGCCACATCAACCGTCCAAACTGAAGCAAAACAGAGCCAGGAGGGCCTCGCGAAGGCCGCAACCGCAGCCGGAAAGGAACAGCTGCGCAAACGATCAAGAGCTGGGGGCTCCGTTGCCTCAGGAAACGCCTCGACCCCAGGAGGACGCAAAGCTGCGTCAGCACCCTCAACCTCGTCGAGCACCTCGTGTATTTCGTCAACACAGTGCTACGGGACACGAGGGCACGGTACCCCATGCCTCAAAAAGCTCCTCCTCGTGCTATTGGTGGCCTCGTGCAAGCTGCGGCACTACTTCAAAGGCCACCCCATCAAGGTCGTCTCGGCATACCCCTTGGAAGGGTACTCAGGAGCCCCAACTCAGCTGGAAGGGTCGCTGAACGGAACATCGAACTACAAGCATTTCAGCTGGAATTAGTATGACCAGGATCATCAAGGGAGCCGCACTTGCGGATTTCGTGGCAGAATGGGCAGAAGCACCGGGTATCGAGGCAGGCGAAGACCGGTCACTTTCCACAGGAAGCGAAGCGCCGGACGACTGGGTCATGTACTTCAATGAGGCGTTCTCCCGACACGGTGCTGGAGCTGGCGCAGTGCTCGTATCCCTTACCCAGGACAAACTCTACTACGCCATGCAACTTTGCTTCCAGCACGGAGAGAAGGTCTCCAACAACATAGCGGAGTACGAAGGCCTAATAGCAGGCTTGAAGGCCGCAACTGCCTTAGGGGTGAAGCGCCTCATCATCAAGGGCGATTCGCAGCTCCTCGTCAACTTCTCCAACAAGATATACGAGCCAAAGGACGAGCACATGGAAGCCTACCTCGCTGAGGTCCGCAAGATGGAGAAACAGTTCTGGGGATTGGAGTTGCAGCATGTGCCTCGCGGCACCAATCAGGAGGCTGACGACATTGCCAAGAGGGCATCTAGGCGGCTGCCTCAGGAGCCTGGCGTCCTTGAGGAGCGGCTCTTCAAATCCTCGGCGGTGCCGTCGCTATCGAGCACGGCACAACCAAGGGAGGAGCTCCCTCAGCCGCCTACCTCAGGAGCCCCGGTCTGCGGCCCAGCCTCAGGGGCACGCCTGCTCCTGGCGTTAGAGCCTCAGGAAGGGTGTTGGATCCCGGAGCTCAAGAACTACCTGATGCAAGGGACTCTGCCAGAGAATGAGGAGGAGGCGGAGCGTGTGGCGCGGCAGGCCACGGCTTATTGCATCAGGGATGGAGAGCTCTACAAGAAGCGACCAAATGACGTGTCCTTATGTTGCATCTCCCGAGAGCAAGGGAAGGAGCTACTGGCAGACATACACGGCGGAGACTGCGGGCACCACTCATCATCATGGCCCCTCGTCGGCAAGGCGTTCCGTAGTGGATTCTATTGGCCCACAGCACTCAACGACGCCGTTGAGCTTGTGAAGGGTTGCGAGGCCTGCCAGTTTCACGCTAAGCAGATCCATCAGCCTGCGGGGGGTCTACAGACTATACCCCTCTGATGGCCGTTCACAGTTTGGGGGCTCGACATTCTGGGCCCATTTCCTCTGGCGCTAGGGGGCTATCGCTACCTCTACGTCGTTGTGGACAAATTCACCAAGTGGGCTGAGGTGGAAACCGTCCGCACAATCCCAGCAGGCTCAGTAGTCAAATTCATCAAGGGCCTCATGAGCCGATTTGGGGTGCCCAACCGCATCATCACCGACAACGATTCGCAATTCACTAGTAATCTCTTCAAAACGTACTGTGCTAACCTTGGAACGCAGATATGCTACGCTTCGATAGCACACGCCCGGAGCAACGGCCAGGCCGAGCGGGCCAACGCGGAGGTCCTGAGGGGCCTCAAAGCCAGGACCTTCAAGAAGAAGTTGGGAGCCTGTGGCAAGGGCTGGTACGACGAGCTCCAGTCCGTGCTGTGGTCAATCCGCACGACAACGACCAAGCCGACTAGCGAGACCCCATTCTTCCTCGTCTAGGGAGCAGAGGCTATTCTCCCTCACGAGGCCAGGTGTCGCTCCACGCGGGTCCTGGCATTCGACGAGGCTCAGCAGGACGCCATGCGGGGGACGGATCTTGTGATGGGGGAGGAACATCGTCGGGAAGCCGCACTGCGAGCGGCAAGGTACCAACTAGCGCTATGACGATACCACTGCCGCAACATCCGCCCCAGGACCCTTGAGGTAGGGGATCTTGTGCTCAGACGGGTTCTCTCCAAGGAGGGGCTGCACAAGCTCTCTCCCATGTGGGAGGGCCCGTTCAAGGTTGTTCATGTTTCCAGGCCTGGCTCCACGCGCTTGGAGACTCTGGAGGGAGTACCCATCCAGAACGCATGGAACATTCAACATCTCCGGAGGTTCTACCCCTGAGCGAGGCCTAGCGCCAAGGAAAGGCCCGGTGCCTGTGAAGAAGGCGAATGCCTGTGAAGCTGCATTTTGGAAAAGGCCCGGTGCCTGTGAAGAAGGAGAATGCCTATGAAGCTGCGTTTTGGAAAAGGCCCGGTGCCTGTGAAGAAGGCGAATGCGTGTGAAGCTGCATTTTGGAAAAGGCCCGGTGCCTGTGAAGAAGGCGAATGCCTGTGAAGCTGCGTTTTGGAAAAGGTCTGGTGCCTGTGAAGAAGGCAAATGCCTGTGAAGCTGCCGCATTTCGAGAAAGGCCCGGTGCCTGTGATCAAACGAAAAGAAAGAGAAGTTGAAAATACAAGGTGAAATCTTGTAAAGATTTAGATAGATCTTTGGAATGATAATTAGAGCTTGGAACTCCGGGAAAGAAAAGATGAGCATTTGAAACCAAGAAAAGTATTATGAGCCACTCCGGAAAACAGGAATTGAATAAACTCGATGAAACAAGAATAAGAATTACATTATGTTTATCCTTCACCAATTAAATTGATGACAAACAATGGATTCGACACAGTACTTATTCTCGTTGAAAGGATTAAGAAAGATATAGCGTCAACTTGGAAAGGTCTTCCATGAACCACCGGTGGGATTTGGAAAACAACGAATGAATTGATATGATAAGAAAGAAGAAAAATCTTGAACGAACCACCGGTAGGATTGGAACAACAAATGAATTGATATGATGAACAAGGAAGAGAGATCTTGAAAGAACCACGGTAAGAATTAAAAATGAACAAAGAAAAGATAAGGAAGACACCGGGAAGAATTAGCAAATGAATGAAGATGCTTGAGAGAATTTAGACCCATGAGAACGAAGAGATCACGAGCTGATTAAAGATCACTTGCACGAAGCACCGGTAAAATTGAAGAACGTGAGCTGAAAGCTGAGAATGAATAATATTTGAAAAGATGGATTCCGGATAAGAAATTGAGAAGACTCTTGAATTTGCTCCGGATAGTTGAAAAGAATTCTCACAATCGAAAATAATTATTAGAGGATGGCAATAAGCTAGAACCACGAGTCTCTGAGAGAACGGATAAGATAAGGAGGAAAAACTCTTCTTCGGTCTTCAAAATCCAAGAAAGACGACGAGAAACACCACCATGAATTATTTAGACACTCCGGGAGAATCAAAAGCGAAGAGGTTGAGCCAACTATGGGAAGAATTTGAAAGATCTTGGAGAAAGGCATTTGACTGATGATAATTCATTCTTACGTCAAACTTCGAAATAAATTTTAGAATAGCTCCGGTAAAATAAGAAGAGTCAGGTAAGATCCTGGGAAAAGACCTGTGGGTTAGGGCCCACTCAAAAGAAACATCGTAGAAAAGATTTAAAAGAGAGAATGCACCGATTGGATTAAAAGACTTGAATGAGATAACATCCTCGAAAGAGCTTGAACGAATGCAGAGTGGGAGCACGAATCTTCGAGATATCTTGAGCACTCCGGGACAATAGAATAGCGAGAAGTGCAAGATTAAGAATTACACCGGCATGAGAAAACATTGAAACAAGGAGAGGATATGATCAAAAAAAAGCTTAACTTGAAACCACCGGAGATGAAAAATGAGTGGGGAATGACGAACTAAAAGAGCATCTTCATGTGAACCACCGGGTAAAAACATGAAGGAAAAAGAATGGAGAGACTTCCATCAATAAAAATGGATGGTGATTAAGAAATCTGAATCCTTGAAGTAAAAGGGTGGGAGGGCGGGAAAAACAAAGGCAACTTGCAGACGGATGAAACAAACACCGTTGAGAAGAAGTGATAATTGATCTTGCGGAAGTTGAAATGATCGAATCCACTTGAAGAGAAGCACACCGGTTGAAAAGGATTGACAAGACAATCTTGATTATTATGAAGGATTAGTATTCACATAGAACTATGAGAACGCCATTTGGGGAAGGTATGGAATCAACATTTGACTTCGAAGCAACTCGAATACCACAACTCAAAACGAAAACAAAGGATTGGCTTGCAGAATAAGCCGGAACAAACATATGATAGAGATTTCGTCCGAAGTTTCGTGGTGGGGCCTACACGGGCTCGATCGTACAGCACCACCATGTACAAGGCAGTGCACATGACATACGAAGCGTCCCCGAGTCGGCATAGCCAAGGACTCTTTAAGACACAACGAGGCCACTGTAAAACCGACCGTGAATAGGCGGACCACTAGACGTCGAACCCCAATTTCATATCATACATCTGTCGAAAAGATATCCTAAGAGCTACTTGAATTCCCACCTATGAAACTCCCGAAATTTTCCGGTTATGCAATCAGGTGTTAGGGATACAGGGGAAGCATAATATCTCACCCAAACTAGCAAATCCTACATCCAGCTGTATCCATCCTTCAACATATAACCAAGAAACCTTCGGAAATCATCTACCTCGACCTTCGAAAAGCATCCGTTATACAAGTTATGGCAATACTCCCGAACTCCCGCCCCAGTACTAGGTGGCGTCGAGGTTATCTCACCAACGAACTGCATAAAAGAGATTTTTGATGTCGGCGTACTAAACTCAGGTATTCCAGAACTGCAACGATAAAATTATGATGACAACACCTCAGAGCTCAACTCCCCGGGACACTTCCACAAAACCCCTGACAGGAGGCACCAAGACAATGATCTCATCATAAAACCATCGGAACGATTCCAAGATACCCGCGTGATCCTAAATTTTTTTAGTGAAATTTGAGAAGAGAAGAGTCAAAACTCTACGTCAGGATGCCTCGCAAGAGTGACGAAGGGACTGAGGAGTAAAAAGAATTCCTAAACTCTCCGATATATAATTCCTAAATGACTCAAAACATTTTTCTAGACACAACTCGACCGCTAAAAACGATCAAGCAATGGCGCTCCTAAGGTCGGGGAAGGCTCTGATACCAACTTGTAACACCCTCGATGCGACTATAGCTCCCACGTGTCGAGGCACGACTTAGAGACATAATCGCATTGAAGGCATATGTTGCAAGTGAGGTAATCGTCACACAACCCATGTAATACATAAGGGAAAGAGATACATAGTTGGCTTACAATCGCCACTTCACACCATTACATGAATAAACATTACATCAATCAAATACACTCATGGTCTGACTACGGAACCAAAATAAAAGAAGAACCCCAAATGCGACAAAGGTCCCCGATCGACCCCAACTGGGCTCCACTACTGATCAACTAGAACGAAACAACACAAAGGACAAGGTCGTCATCGAGCTCCTCCTGAGCTTGGTTGCGTCATCTGCACAGACTCATCGGCACCTACAAGCTAGTTTTGGAAGTATCTGTGAGCCACAGGGACTCAGCAATCTCACACCCTCGCGATCAAGACTATTTAAGCTTATGGGTAAGGTAAAGGTATGAGGTGGAGCTGCAGCAAGCGACTAGCATATATGGTGGCTAACATACGCAACTGAGAGCGAGAAGAGAAGGCAAAGCACGGTCGATAAAAGTATGATCAAGAAGTGATCCTGGACTACTTACGTCAAGCATAACTCCAACAACCGTGTTCACTTCCCGGACTCCGCCGGAAAGAGACCATCACGGTTACACACGCAGTTGATGCGTTTTATTTCCGATCTGGTGTCAAGTTATCTACAACCGGACATTAACAAATTCCCATCTGCCTATAACCGCAGGCACGGCTTTCAAAAGATTATACCCTGCAAGGGTGTCCCAACTTAGCCCATGACAAGCTCTCGCGATCAACGAAGGAATAGACCTTCTCCCAGGAAGACCCGATCAGACTCGGAATCCCGGTTTACAAGACATTTCGACAATGGTAAAACAAGACCAGCAAGACCGCCCGATGCGCCGACAATCCCGATAGGAGCTGCACATATCTCGTTCTCAGGGCAACACCGGATGAACACTACGTACAACTAAAACCAGACCTCGAGTTTCCCCGAGGTGGCGCTACAAGTGGCTCTGGTTCGGACCAACACTTAGACAAGCACTGGCCCGGGGGGGCTATAATAAAGATGACCCTCGAGAGAGCGACTCCCAAGGGAAAAGTAGGTGGTGGTGAGGCAAATGGTAAAAGTCAATGTTGGGCCTTGCTGGAGGAGTTTTATTCAAAGCGAACTGTCAAGGGGGTCCCATAATTCACCCGACCGCGTAAGGAACGCAAAATCCGGGAACATAACACCGGTATAACGGAAACTAGGCCGGCAAGAGTGGAACAAAACACCAGGCAAAAGGCCAAGCCTTCCACCCTTTACCAAGTATATAGATGCATTAATTATATAAGATATATTGTGATATCCCAACCAAAATCCTGTCCACCATGGAGAAATCTTCAACTTCACCTGCAACTAGCAACGCTATAAGAGGGGCTGAGCAAGCGGTAACATAGCCAATCAACGGTTTGCTAGGACATGGTGGGTTAGAGGTTTGACATGGCAATTGGGAGGCTGACAAGCAAATGGTAGGCATCAAAGCATTGGCATAGCAAGAGCGAGCAAACTAGCATAGCAAAGATAGTAGTGATTTCGAGGGTATGATCATCTTGCCTTAAATCCCGATAGGGAGAAGAACGAGTCCATGAAGAAGACAAACGGACGTAGACGAACGGTTCCTCACAAACGCGATGTTGTCGGAAACAACCCGAAGAAGCACACCGGAAAGAAGAAAACAACATAGTAAACAACAAACACATCAACATGGCATGAAGCACAAACGAGTATGATGCATGTCCGGTTTAATGAGGCACGGCATGGCAAAATGCACAAGCAATCCTACAAATTAAGTGGAGCTCAATATGCATCGGGATGCATATTGACAGAGCATCACATCAATTATTTAGTTTGATCTCGTTTATGTACCCAACAATATTAAATGTTGATTAACATGGCAAGAGGTGAAGCAAATGTAAACTACCTATCTAGTCAAGGTTAAATGAGGCCGGAAGCAACGAACAACAATTCCGGAAACTCCTCATATGCATATATTAGGTTTGGTACTGTTCTTCCCTAAACATAATTTTATAGTTTTTAAACATGCAAAGTAAAGCCACCATGTTAAACTAGGCATTTTTCTACCCCATTTACATATAAAGTTTGTTAGATTTGGAGCTACGGTTATTTAGTTATGAATTAAATCATTTTAACATGGCATAGGAGCAAATTAATGCAAACATCATTTTAGACATTTCAAACATGGATGAAAGTTGGATATTATTAATCTACACGAAATTCTGAGCAAGTTTCATATATAACTTATTTCAAACCGATGCACGGTTAGTGAGTTATTAAATGCATGAACTAGGGGGGCTATTCTGCAAAACTGCAATCTCTGGAATATTAGACAAATTCGCAGGACGAGAAAAGAACATGATCGGGCTGAAACTGGGCAAGCCCAACAGAGAAAAAAATTAGAGGAGGGGGCGCTGGGGGCGGCTCACCCTGGGCCTTGGCCCATCTGCAGAGAGAGGCCGGCGGATCTGGCGAAGGAAGCTGGGGAGGAGGCTGAGCGAGGCTGGACTGCGGGGAGGACGATTGGGCCGGCCCACGCGGGCGCGGTCAACGGAGGGAGCTGGGCTGGATGCGGGGGCGCGGGCGAGCTGGGCCTTCGGGAGGGCGCGGCCCACGCGGAAGGTCGACGGCGACGAGAGGAACCAGCTAGATCGGTTCCTCCCGATCCATGGCGATGGCGGCGATGGAGGATTCCGGCAGGGTGCGGCGAGCTAGGGAGGCCAAGGAGCACCGGATCTGGTGGGGCTCGGCTCCCTGGGGCCGGATCGAGGCAGAGGCGAGTTGGACGGCGGCTGGGAAACGAAGGGGCGACGGGGGCGGACTCCGGCGAGGGTCGGTGATGACCGGAGCCAAGTCCGGCGCTGCACTGCGGCGGTGTTCCGGTGAGGGTCGGTGGCGGCGGGAAGCGCCCGAGGCGGCGGGGACGAAGGAGAGGCGCGACGGGGAGCCTCGGGCCCGGGAGGGCCTGCGGCGGGCCTCGCGGGCTCTGCGGCGTGGTGCGGCGAAGTGGGCACCGAGCGGACAGATGGCATAGAGGGAGCTAGGAGAGTCCAAATGAGGTGCGGTTTTCGGCCACGCGGTCGTGATCGAACGACCGAGATGATGGAGCAGAGTTAGGTGGGTTTTTGGGCCAAAATGGAAGGGTGTTGGGCTGCAACACACACGAGGCCTTTTCGGTCCCTCGGTTAACCGTTGGAGTATCAAATGAAGTCCAAATGGTACGAAACTTGACAGGCGGTCTACCGGTAGTAAACCAAGGCCGCTTGGCAAGTCTCGGTCCAATCCGGAAATGTTAAACCCCCACACAAGAAAGAAAGGTAGAAATGACCACCGGAGGAGAACGAAGCGCCGGAATGCAAAACGGACAACGAGGAAAATGGTCGGATGCATGAGACGAACACGTATGCAAATGAAATGCGCATGATGACATGATATGCAATGCATGACACACGAGCAATGACAAGGCAACAACAGCGAATAACTAAATGACAGCTGTCACATCGGTCTTGGGGCGTTACAACGTCGAAGACTAGAATAGGTGCCGGACGCGGCTTTTTCATTTGCTTTCTACAGTTGGCGTGTTTATTCCCGTTTGGAGTCTTATTGGAGTTGTTGGAGTTCCTGGCTTGTGACTCTTTGTCTTTCTCGCTCGCTCGCCTCGTTTTCTCTCGCACAAGTCTCGCGAGGGATGTTCGCGGGTGCCCTCGCGAGTGTCTTCCGCCCCGATCGTCTGGAGCTTTCCTGTCCGAGTCCTCTACGGGAGCACCCCTCCCAGTCCATGCCTCATGGGCATCGCGACACAAATGCAGGACCTAGGCTGATCGCCCCCGCTGCCGGGACCAAAGGTTACCCCTCTAACTAATCCTTGCAGGGCATGAAGCGCACGGCAAGGCCTCAGCCTCCGGAGGCGAGTGCCGCGTCAAGCTCCACCAAGCTCAAATGACTCCCGCACATGGACACGCAGCACGGAAACATAGCGCAGAGATGGCAAAAGCAACGCGACACTTAACAGCAACAGTTCTAACACGCCCCCACAGGGCCTTGTACTACCTTCTTCTTACGCAGGAAAGGAAGGAAACAAAATGGACACGACCTGTCCAACACCAACCTACAGCAAAAGCTCGAGCCGCTCCTGGGGGTCAGGTGGATGCCTCCTCACGCTTCAGCAGGGCGCGGCGGCAGGTGGACCCGCTGCCTTCACCCAGGCGGGCGCGACGGCGCGGGGGCTCGTCGCGGCCACCGATGGAGGAGTTGCTGCCTGAGGGAGAGAAGCCGAAACTTGGTGAACCCCGAGCACCGCCGCCTGTACGCCAGTCGCCATCTTCATCCTGGTCGATGCCGGGTTGGGCAGGCGGACGCGGTCGTCGTCTTTAGGGCAGCAACCGGCACAGCGACCATCTTTCCCAAACACCCTCACGTAGAGGGTGGCATCGCCATCAAACTTGAAGTACAGGGTACACCACCGGCCCAGGCCGCGCGCGCGAGCAAACGTTTGCCAGCCACACGTCAGGGCCCCGCTCCCAAAGACGGAGACCTCCAGCGAAGCCCAGGAGGCCCTGCTGCAGCACCCGTCTGCCTGGAGCCAGAAGCCGCACCAAGCGCTAGCCGGCAGTTCATCTACGAAGAAATGTGGGAGCTGGAGCCGGGTGCTGGATGGGTCCGCCGACCACACGACGAACTCCGGCAGCACCTCTGCAGAGCGAAAGCGTGGTCTAGGGGGGCGCACACCCACGGCGTGCCCCCCATCGGCAACCGGGCGCTCACCACCACGCAGGGAACCGTCTCCATGACCGCGGGAGGCTACCATGGGGACCGTGGTGTACTTGCGAGGGCGGCCTCGGTTGCCTTGGTCGGGGGAGGGTCAGGTCCTGCCCAGGGGGCCTTTCCATTCTCCGCGGCCGAGAATCTCTTTGGGGCCATGGGGACGGTGATTAGCGAAGAAGAAGAAAAGGAGCAGCAAGAAGGGATGGACAAAAGGGGCTCGCTCAACCCCGTACTTATAGCCGGAGGAGGCCAACCGCTGAGCACCACGATCGCAGGTAATCATGACCGGTTTCTCTGCATGCAGGGACTTGTCAGGTCGTGTGGTCGCCGAGGCGTCGTGGGAAGTGCAGACGCCCACGCCCAATCAACCGCCATGCGGCGCCCAAGGCCGCATGCTGTTAGGGCCCGCGGTGCTTCGCGCTTGCCCCATCGCTTCTCTGCCAGGCCAAGCTCGGGCGCGCCTTGGGCCCGGGGGCTACTGTCGGTGTTTTGGGAACGGGGGTCCCCAGACTTGCCTGCCTGCGGCCTGCGGCGTGGCTCAAGTGGGGGCCCAGTGCGGCCCATCTTCATCAGCTCGAGCTCAAGACCCTTGCGAGGGGCCAAGCCTCGCGGGGCGGACGACAGGAAGCTTCCTCAAGAGCGGCCTCATTAGGCAGGCTCGCGAGGAAGCAGAGAGATCAAGGCAGGGGTACCTCGCGAGGATCCCATGACGCAAGCCATGACGATCGAGACCAGGCAGGCGCCAGGCGGGCGCTGGCCTGTGCAGGGTCCTTGTTTCCCCTTTGGTGCAAAGGGGGCAAGCACAGGCCAAGGTATCAGGCAAAGGTTGCCATTCCGATGCAACAGGACCAAGACCAGCAGAGCGACAGGACGGAGGTCACCGTGGAGCCCAAGACGGCGTCATCACCAGTGCTTTTGGCAGCCGAATACCACCTTTGGTCAGGATAACTTGTACTACATGTTCCCCTTCAAAATGGCCAATTTTTGGTGCCCTTCCCTCTCAGTTATTCGGGGAGAGGCCTAGGGCCTCTATAAATAGAGCTAGCCTCCACCAAGGAAGGGGGGACACCCAGAGAGGAAAAAGGAGAGAGAGATCTGGTAGAACCCTAGCAGAGAGAGAGAGAGAGAGAGAGGTGACGGAACTCACCCTAGAAGTTCATCGCACCAGCTCAAGAACACCTCTTGCGAGGCTGTTCTTCCCTTGTACTGTCCATCATCAGCCCTAGAGGCAATCCACCACACCACACACTGGAGAAGGGTATTACACCACTACGGTGGCCCGAACCAGTATAAACCTCATGTCTCTTGTGTTGTTCATCATTTTCATCTTAGTTCGCATGAGAGGATCGGACGTAGATCGATAGGGGAGAGATCCCCGCGCGCACCCCAGTGTTCGAACCTCAAGGGTCTGCCGGAACCCGAAATCCGACATTTGGTGCGCCAGGTAGGGGTGCGCCAGAGTCCTCCCTCCTGACGACCCGCCCTCATGGCGGACAACGCGCCGCCCGCTCCAGCAACGGATGTCGACACTGGGGCTAGGGGGCTCCGGGCCGTGGCCCCCGCCTTGTGACAGGTGCAGTGGCCGCGCAAGTTCAGGCCCGAGATGCCGTTGCGCTACGATGGCGCGACGGACCTGATGACTTTCTCGCTAGCGTACGAGGAGGCCGTCCTCGGAGCCGGGGCGACGATCGGGTGATGGCCAACTGGTTACCCATGGCCCTCACCGGCATCCCGCGCGCGTGGCTCCTCCACCTGCAGACGGCCTCTATCACCTCCTAGGAGGAGTTGCGCGGCCTCCTTGTGTTGTTCATCATTTTCATCTTAGTTCGCACGAGAGGAATGGACGTAGATCGGTAGGGGAGAGATCCCTGCGCGCACCCTAGTGTTCGAACCTCAAGGGTCTGCCAGAACCCGAAATCCGACAGATACTCACGTATTACATGGTGCTTGTATACAGTGGGGTTTTTGCAATATAACTTTTCCGGCTCATGTGTCCGAATGATCATCAGTCTTTTGCCGTCGTCTGATCGAGCGAGGAACCAGTTGTGATTCCCTATTTTTGGAAAAGGTGGTGTGATTACAAAGGGCAATAACTGTAGGGACACTACATGATATCAAAAAGGACAGGCATTGTTAATGTAAGATCAACATTGTTCAGAGTATGAGTAGGATAATGCAAGAAACAACATTGATATGTCTCTGTTGGAAGTGGGAAAAAATACAGGGAAATGTATATTGGGTTCAAAAATATAGAAGTGCCATGCATGGTTATACTCATGTTATCTCGCAATCGATTCTTCACAGGAAACTACCATGTCATGCATGTTATGTAATCATGTTCTGTCCTCACAAACAAATTCTTCAAGGTAACTAACAGACCATGCATTGTTATATACTCGTGTTCTGTGGGCAAAAATTTTGTGAGGATATTATTCTAGCCATTGATTGCTGAAGGGCGAATATAGGTATGTACACATGGTAAGCATTGCAAGATTTCACTACTTTGAAATATAGAGTTCTCCATATGCACATTTACTTCCCTAAGGTATGGTTAGATGAAACCAACACTATGGTGCATGTTTCTACATCATGAAAATGAGGAAACTAACATGGCCGTTGATACACACTCATATTTAGTAGTAGTATATAGGTTACTGTAAAATAAGGATAATATCCTTATATTCCTAACCGTTTGATTATTCAGGGTACAAATTGGCTGTAATGACATGGTCACAATCACATGAATTAACTCATTCCAAATATAGCTGATTTACGGCGTCTCTAATACATTGCCATCAAATTCTACTCAAACAGAGATATGCCAATCATCACAAAAAGTTCAAACAGTGTCATGGCGTCATCATTAACATGAGAGGAAACAACTTACACGCACCGTCCCAGCAATACGTGGTGCCATCTGCTTTGTCGATCGCGTAGATGATGCCATTGTGTTCAATAGCATCACAGAAGTGTGTATCAGCTTTGATGATGATCCACTGCGAGCTGAGTTATCTCCAGCTAAAGAAGGCACCGGCGTAAAGATAGGCGAGTCCGCGGTCGAACAAGGAAATTAGCTTGAAGTCTGCGTAATTCGCATGTCGTGTGGGCACTTGGCAGATTACAATCTTATGCAAAACAAGGTCCGTCCAACTGACGTAGTAATCTAGATGACTTGGACCGCGATGGTAATACTCTATGTAATCCAACGGAGGAAGGATAATCTCATGGGAGGTCTGGAAGTTCACGAGCACCAACTTTTTACCGTCTTCTCTGAAGGCAGCCATCCAGTGGGAGTTCATGCTGACCCAGTACATACCTGCCAAGAAGTTTCGGGCGATGGTGATCGGATCGATGTCGAGGGAAATGATGTACGGTGACCCACTACATACCTGCAAAGAAGTTTCGGCTAATGGAGATCGGATTGAAGTCGAGGGGCATCATGCACGCCTCCGTATCATGGTGAGCCAATCTCGCAAGACCAGATAGCAGCAAGCAGGGTGTCTTGAAAAGCTTAGGCCTCGCTTCGACGATGGCTGTGTGCATGTCCCTCGAGCATGCAGCCAGCCGCAGGGCGCTCAACATATCCATACACGAACAACAGAGGTCGAGGATGTCACTGGGGAGATTGCTCCAATCGCAGCTCATATGGATGATGAGCGGTTCGCGTTCGTCCATGGTGGAGTTTGGAAGGGGGCTTGATTTATGGGGGAGAAGGATGTCGGTGCTGGAGCGGCTAGCAAGGGAATAGTGGTACTGGGGGAGGCGAGTGAGGCGACGGTACACGGGGGCACAATGAGATGGAGACAGAGAAGGAGATGGAGATGGAGTGGTGCTATGGGAGCGGAGAGGGAGGCGAGGCGAGGCGCCAATGTGCTGTACAGCGGCGGTGATAGACTGCACTGTGCACAGGGTGAGGCTGAATTTGGTAACCCGAACATGCCGCCTGGACTAGTGTCAGGCGCAGGGTGTTGTCACTTCACTGTGAGGATCGGTTGAATAGTATTTTGACCCTCAAGTGTACCACAGTTGTACTACTACTACTAGTAGTAGGTACATGAGTACTCCAGTATTGTATAGCGTAAATAGGTCTCTCGAGCTAGCATGCCTGTTCACTTCATCGTTCAGGTATCATCCATATTGCGAGCAGAACCAAATTCTTGTGCATGCCCAATCAACGCTCTGCCGCAATGCATGTAGTGGTAGTTCTGGTGCATCAAGGATGGCATGCAGATCGTTCCACACTTGAGAAGAGGAAAAATGGAAAGGTAGAACGCGGCAGCAGAGGAAGAGAATGCTGGATAACGAGGCTGGGAGGGGATCGAGCAGGAAGTTAATGCTCCACGCCTAAAGGTTTTGGGAAAACCTGATTTTCATAAGGTGACTTATACTCACCTAAACGGAGGGAGTATTCCTTAACCAGAGAATGTTGTCTCTCCCACTCACGCGCTCAAAAAAACTATGACACATTTTTTATCTGTTTGCATAGGTCCCACCTATCAGGAAGGATGGGCACGTACACGAACAGGTACGACTCATCAGTCTACCTGCATAGCCTTTTCGTTTAGTCTACCTAGCCGTCTAATCAACTACCTGCACGCCACTTCTCCCATTTACTTCTCCATCGGGAACCGATTCTTCTCGGCTTCTTCACCTCGCCTTCGTCTTCATTTGCATCCAAACCCCACTGCGTTCACATTGTTTTAACCTCTTTAAATAATCATCTACTACTTCAATTAGACTAGCCATCTAATCCTAATTCTCCAAACCATAGACCTCCGTTCCAGCGGTTCCAAATGGCGATAGAGATCGAGATGCAGGTTTTTAGCGTCCAACATGTCCTCGTCGAAGGCTCGATGCGCATAGTTGCCACCGTCACCGTCCACCCAAGGGTTGTTCGACAGTGGATCAACAATGTATCCAACTCTCTCGAAAAGGTAGAGACGAGGGTCATCGGTCTCGACGCAGAGTACACGGAGCGTGCCCCTGGGAAGATCCAGCGCGCCGCCATCCTTCAGCTGTGCCTCGAAGATGAAGTTTTGGTGTACCACATCATACACTCGCCCTCCATACCAAGTGAGCTTCACGATTTCTTGTCTCAGGAGGACGTATACTTCTGTGGGGCAGCCATCGAAGGGGAAAAACAGAAGCTGGAGCCGTACAACCTTAATTTGAATAGCATCGCTGACCTACAAACCAAAATAAAAATTCCTGTAGAAGTTTGTGAGATAAACAGACACCATCCCTATTCGACGTAGCAAATTTTGTGCTCGGTACAAATCTTCAGAAGGGTGACGAGACGGTGGCATTAAGGTCGTCTGGATGGGAGAATTATCCCTTGACATACGAGCGGATAAAATATGCTGCCATGGATGCCCGTGTGAGTTTTGAGATAGCTGCAAGGTCCAAAGATCTTGTTGTGAAGCCGTCTCCCACAGAGAATGGGAATAAGAAGAAGAAGAAGAAGAAGAAGAAGAAGAAGAAGAAGAAGAAGAAGAAGAAGAAGAAGAAGAAGAAGAAGAAGAAGAAGAAGAAGAAGTAGAAGAAGAAGAAGAAAAGGCTGCACCAGCAGGAGGGCATTATGGATGGATGAACTATTTCCTCTCTTGTAAAAAAAATTATTCCCTCTCGGTGTATATTGATATAGATGGACTATTTCGATGGTGTGCATGTCTTTGGAACAGAGTAGTAGTGTGGGTCCGCTTGACTATAAGGAACTATTTATCCGCATATATAGCTTTCTCTGCTACTCCTTCCAGTGATCGGTATGCAGTGCATGTGTCCATAGACATGACGTCTTGTCCATGGAAGTTCAACTACGGCGACCATCACGTTTCATCTCACGATTCCCATGATGCCTCTCCAACCCATGGCACCACACCCCCGACGTGCGCCTCACCCCTCTCGGCCGCACTACCCCTTTGCCTTTGTGTGCATGACATGTGGGCCACCTAAAATGCGGTGAGCATCAAGTTTCTACCACAGCCACCCGCGATTCTCACGATGCCGCTCGAACACATGAAACCACACGTCCCCCGACCTGCGGCTCACCCCTCTTGGCCCCACTGCCCCTCAGTCCCGACGGCCCTGAGAGGGAAATGTAACTCCTGCGCCAGGGCTTGTGGTGCTCCCGCAGCACGAACTCGTGCCAAACTCGAGATTTGTTTCTTTACTATACATGCACGCAACGATTTAATGGACATTGTAATCTCAACATGTGACGGGGAGCTCTAAATTTGAATTTGAAACTTATAAAACGAAAAGATTCAAAACAAATAAACTGGGAGAGAGGGAGTATATCGTAGGATGTGTCCCACACAAAATAAGTCCCTTGGTTTGTCACCGCGAAGATGCGGTTAGAAAGGAGCACACCATCTTCCTACTCGTACAACAACAAATCGTCCGTAGACAGCATGGCCCGCCTTTGACCGCCATGTGCAAGGTTCGTGCTATCTTATTCAATCTCACTGTGGTTCCATCGTACCAATTCATGCGGTGGCCCGTTGCATGGCTGATCCCAATGTTGGACAAAGGTTCTACGGGAACGGTTTCGCCGTTGTAAATGTTGTGCAAATTGATGTTGGTACCCTCCCGTACATATGCAAGCCAATCTCCACTCGCACCGAGCCTAACCTGTGAAATAGTGGGCAGGGGGGGAATTAGGAAATGGACACGGAAGTAGTCTTTAGAATGCATTTACTACGTGATCAAACTCATCTTACCTGCTCATCGGAGGAAATCCGAGTGCCCCTCAACGTCGGCATCTCAAGGGGTGTCAACTTGCAACTACGGCCACGCCGCGCTGGAGAGACCCCCAAGGAAACATCCTTGTGCGTTCCACGGAACATCAAGATGCACTTGTATGAGTAGTTTATCTTGTGAGAGAAAAGGATGAACGAGGGAAGGCCTCTAGAGATAGAGATGGACACTACTACTACCAATGAGCTGGCCCGTGCGTTGCAATGGATCCAAAGTAGTAGAATAATACTTGTTCACGTGCTTGAAATATAAACACTCTAGTTTTGATATACATGTGTCAGCAGACATGAGAGCTTGTCCATGGAAGTTGAACCACGGTGACCATTATGTTTCTTGTTTCTACCACTAAGCCACTGAGGTTCGGTCCCGTGGGCCCCGAGAGGGAAATGTAACTCCTGCGGCAGGCCTTGTGGTGCTCCCGTAGTACGAGCTCATGCCAAAACTGGAATTTGTTTCTTACTACTACCAACTAGTACTAGTAAGGTACACGTGCATTGCACGTACGAGCTCCCGCAGTACTTCATGTGTCTTGAATTGCTGACCGCGGCATGGAACGGTTGATGCTGACACCAGTTGTTGGTGTAGTGGCGTTGGGCGGGATGTCAGTGTGGAACGACACCTATGGGAACACAGGAATCCCTACTACGGTTGCTGGGGCGCAGGGTTGCGAGGAGAGCAGGGCTAGTTGATAGCACAAGGATCGTTTACCCAGGTTCGGGCCGCAAGGATGCGTAAAACCCTAGTCCTGCTTTGGTGGGTGTATTTCTGAGAGTTCTTGAGCTCTCGAACTAGCTGTGGTCAGCGTGTGGTTCGAAAGAGCTGAATCCCTCTCCTCGTCGCCTCGGGCCTCCTTTTATAGGAAAAAGGGGTTGCCACAGTGGCACACAGGAGGAGGAAAGGTCTATAGTGGCACGAGGTTATCCCTCCTATTACAAGACAAGGCGCATTTAATGCATTGCTTAGGTGTCCTCTTGCTTTATTGGGGACGGGGGCGAGGCCCGTCCCGTCCGTCGCTGCTCCTCCTCGCATTGACACGCGCCTCGGCCAGGGATGCGTGTGGTGCCATGTAGGCAGGCGGGCAGCTGAGTTGGCGCGGTGGTGGAGCCTTCACGAAGATCTGCATGCCGCCACGCATGCACTTGATGAGTTGGCCTGGGAGCTGCATGTTGCCACGCAGGTGCCCGCCCAGCTGGTTGGGCTGGCAGCTACATGTGAACGGCGGTGGAAGCTTGGCTGACGTGGGCTTGGCGGTGGCCTTGCCGGGTGGCCCGGCAAGGGTCTCGCCGTGGCGTGTTGTCATCCCCGGCAAGGATCTTGTCGGGGGTCTTTGTCTTCTAATCTGATCTTGAATATGTCTTCACAAAGATCTACATGCCACCACAGGGGTGCCTTCCCGAGCCCTGGCCCCACGCTGATGACGGTACTGGGGGTCGTGTGCTCAAGGGTGGCTCGCTCTGTTGGTGCGGGGTGAGCTGTCCCGGCAAGAGTCTTGCCGGGGCCGCTGAGGCCACCCGGCAAGGGTCTTGCTGGGGGAACTGGCTTCGTCCCTCTGCTCTTTGTGGTTTTGGCCTTGGCGTTGCTTTGATTGTCTTGGGCTTCGATCTTACCTTGGATCACCTCCCTCGTTCTGCTTGGTGTGGCCGTGGGCGCGGCTCTGACTGCCCGTGCACAGGAAAAGGGGTACAAAGATGCGCCCCTATTTTTGTACACCGACAGGAGCCCCCAGGCCTGGGCCACACATAAGCGCAACACGTTGTTGGGCCAGGCCCAAAACGGTGCGCGGGCAGGTGGGCGGTTTTTACCGTGGTAAGATTCTTCGCGCGCTCCGCCTCCACGACCCGCGCGCGTGGTGCGGCGTGGAGGGGTGTGCGTGACGTGGGCGGCATGCGTGGGACGGTTTCCACACGCATGCGTCACGTCGCAGTAAAGAGGCGGCTCGCGTCTTCCCCGTAAAAAGAGGGAGGCGTGGAGGCGTGGCTCATTTACTGAGCGGGGTCGGGGTGCGGTCTTCAAGGCATCCACTCCCCATGATCACAGGGTGGGGAGAGGTCGCCTCACCCGTCCCCTCAGTTCTGCACGTCTGCCATGCATCCTTGTGGTGGAAAACAGTGGAGGCGAGAAACCGGGCCACCGCTGGTTGGGCGGCGGGTTGGTCCTGATTCCCCGCGCCTCCGGTGTCTAGATTGGCCGAGCGGGGCGGCCGAGCCTCAACCCTGTTCCTTTATAAAGAGGAGGAAGGGGAAATGGCACCCCGCAATCTTCCATCTTCTATCTCTCTCTGCTTCTGCTCCTTCCTCTCACCCGCCATGGAGAAAGGGAATCCTGGTCCTTTGACGGTGGCGGCAAGGGTCACCGCTCGACAGCGCGTCCCTCCCCCTTCTGAACCTGTGGTGGTGGAACCGACCACGAGGGGAAGGGGGAGGGGGCGAGGCCGTGGGCAAGGCCGGGGAAGAGGCGGTAGCGCTTGGGGAAGAGGAGGACAGGGCGACGCGTCGGCCTCACCCCTGCCAATGATGCCCTTCCCGATGGAGGGCCACGTTGAAGACCAGCCTTGCGAGTTCTTCATCAGGCTCCGCCGGCCCCCGCGTCGTCGTCTTCGTCTCCCCACTCCATTCGCTCGGGTGATGGAGCGTGCCCCACCCCAGACCCTCAGGTTGCACATGAGGGGCTGCGAGAACGGGGGCACGCGGGTCGACGTCGACTTCTCGACTCCTCGAGTCATGTATCTCCGCCATGGATGGAAGACGTTCGCCTGCATCCACAGCCTGATGGCGGGGCTCGTCCTCTACTTCAAGTTAATGCAGGACGGCCTGCTCTCCGTCAAGGTCTTCAGAGATCTTGGAACTCGTCTGAAATGCTACGTGGAGAGCTCCTCTGATGGAGATTCTGTCGATGGAAGCTCGCCCTTGAGCGAGAGCAATGAGGAGGACAGCGGGGCGAACAGCGGGGACGAGTCTGACTAGGCGTCGGACGCCCCGCGCCTGAGCGGGTGCGGCAGCAGTAGCATCTACACCTGGCCGCTCCTCCGGCAGAAGCTGGCCGGGGGCAGGGCCAGCTCCTTGAACCTTGCAGGGCTGTCTCCTTGGGCGGCTGGCGTCGGGAGGCTGCGGAAGAGGAAGAGGGCAGGCGGCAAGGCCGTCAACTCGGAGTACGCGGGCACCGACGCCTTCATCGCGTATTGTCGGTCCTGCTGCCTCGTCTTCCAGTTCCTTCCCCGGCACCGTCATCACCGGCCCGCCCGTAGGCGGCCACCGAGATGTCCTCTTGGTGCTTTCTGCTGCTCGTAGCTCGCCTAGGCGCCCCTTTTGCCCTTTCGCCTCCTTGACCTGCCTCCTGAGGAGAGGGACAAGAAAGGGATTACGGGCATCTTATCTCTTTTTTAGTTTGTAAGCCCGCGGGCCTTTGTAAAATTTAAAAGCTGTAATCCCCTTGCTCATGTTTTTCATCTCGGACGAACTGTACCTGTATGGGATGTTTTTAATGAAAAAGGGATGCTTGCCGGGTTTTTCGTCCGTGGGTAAATCCCATGGCAAGGAGCGAATCCTTGTTATTGTTTTAGGATAAATGTTCTTCGCCCGGCAACAGGCCTTGCCCCCCCCCCACTCCACTCAACCGTTCTCGCGCTCTTGGCGGAGGCAGGGATGAGGTGGGTTTTAGGCTCCTCGTCCCACCTCCTTGCCGCCGCGGCTATGACCAAATCCGGACCCAGGAAATAATCCCTAGGCATAGGAAAAAGGGGAGCACGGCAGCCTAGAGATAAAAACGAGGTTTCACATGCCCCGGTCCGGTTCCGAAATGCATGACATAGGATAAAAGACTTATCTGGATCCACAGCCCTTGGCAATCTCATCTTGCCGCGGTTGGATCCTTGTGCGTGCAGCCCCCGGCAACTCTGGCTTGCCGGGGTCGGGGCGCCGATCCATTTCCTTCTTTCTGAGTAGCTCAGCAGAAGTGCTCATGTGCCCTGCGAACCAAAGGAGGATAGAAAAGGAACAGATAGACGCGCACTCGACCTCTAGGCTAGGGGTTAGTCGTAGCTAAGCACTATCAACCCTAACCAAGGAAGAGACTCGACCTAGCATGCATGCTATAACTTAGGGCGCCAGCGCTTCATTTTTTTATGCTCACGGTCTGCGCATGGCTTTGTACAAAGGGTCACATGCCTTGTTGTCAAAGCTTGTAAAAAAGGTGGCTTGCTGGGAGGCCCGGCAAGCCACGCCTTATGGGTAAAACTTGCGAAGATGCTCGATGTTCCAAGAGTTGCTCACTGGGATGGCATCTTCGGTCTCCAGGCGGACTGCGTCAGGCCTGGTGACTCTCATTACCCGATAAGGGCCTTCCCACTTTGGCGCCAACTTGTTGGAATTCTTGGCCGACTGAACACGCCGAAGAACAAGGTCACCTTCCTCAAGGCTTCGGGCATGAACCTTGCGGCTATGATAGCGGCGCAAGGCTTGCTGGTAGCATGCTGCCCTCACAGCCGCCCGAAGACGATCTTCCTCAAGGAGCGTCGCATCATCTTGGCGCAACGGCTCTTGCTCAAGCTCATCATAAGTGGGCACTTGAGGTGACCCGTATATGAGTTCCGTGGGGAGAACTGCTTCTGCCCCGTATACCAGGGCAAAAGGTGTCTGGTCGGTGGCTCGATTTGGCGTCGTCCTGATCGACCAAAGAACCATCGGCAACTCATCAATCTAGCGCCTTCCACTCTTGTGCAGCTTGTCAAAGGTCTTCGTTCTCAGGCCTCGCAACACTTCAGCATTTGCCCTCTCCGCTTGGACGTTGCTCCATGGATGTGCCACGGAAGCAAAACAGACCTTGCTGCCGAGGTCTTGGATGTACTGCATGAAGGTGTGGCTTGTGAACTGCGTGCCGTTGTCGGTGATGACTCTGTTTGGCACACCAAAACGGCAGACCAGTCCTTTGAAGAACTTGACGGCTGACGGAGCAGTCACCTTCCTCACTGCTTCCACCTCCGGCCACTTTCTGAACTTGTCGATTGCAATGTACAAGTACTCAAAGCCCCCGACAGCGCGGGGGAAAGGGCCTAGTATATCGAGCCCCCAGACCGAGAATGGCCAGGAGAGAGGGATTGTTTGAAGGGCTTGAGCCGGCTGATGAAGCTTCCTTGAATGGAACTGGCACGCTTCATACTTGGTTACTAGTGCCGTCGCATCCTGGAGGGCGGTGGGCCAGAAGAAACCTTGCCGAAATGCCTTCCCGGCAAGGGCCCTTGACCCTATGTGGGAGCCACATATGCCTCCATGTATCTCTGCCAATAGCTCCAGTACTTCCTCCCGGGGGATGCACTTGAGTTAAACACCATTTGGCCTCCTTCAGTACAGGACATCATCGACGAACTAGTACAGGGTGGACCGACGGGCTACTTTCTCTGCTTCTTCCTGCTCCTCGACGTTTGGAGGAAGCGGACAGTATGCTGCGCCCATGCTGAAGCTTGGGGCTCGATGGCAAGGACCAAAGGCATTTGTTCCGCCATGAGAGCGGTTGTCTCTACGGCCAGGGCTTGACGCCCTGTCGGAGCTAGTCGCTCTTGGACAGGCTCAGCGTCCGCGGTAGCACCCTTGCCGGCAGCCCCAGGGGGCTCTGTAGGAAAGTACTTGTCGGGACCTGATTTCCTCCGCTTGTTCTGCCCCGCTGATGGTTCGACGGATGGTTGAGTTAACCGGAGCAAAAAGGTACCTGGTTCCACAGGTAGCTTGAATGCGGCACGCTTTGACAGGTAATCGGCGATGTCGTTCTCCGCTCGGGGGACGTGCTCCGCCTGGATACTGTCAAAGCGTTCTCCAGCTTCCTCACCTCATCTACGTAGGCTTCCATCAATGGGCTCTGATAATCCTTGTTGACCTGCCTGACAACAAGCTGCGAGTCGCCCCTGACGATGAGCTTCTTAACCCCGAGGTCTGCCACGATCCTGAGACCAGCAAGCAATCCCTCGTACTCGGCGGTGTTGTTGGTGGACATCTCCCTGGGGAAGTGCATCTGGATCACGTACTTGAGGTGTTCTCCGGTGGGTGCACCGAGTAGCACACCGGCACCAGCGCCTTGCAGCAAGAAAGCCCCATCAAAGTACATAATCCAGTCGTGGTCTGCTTCCTTGCCGAGGAGAGTGGTCTCCTGGATTTCTTTGTCAGGTGTTGAGGTTCATTCTGCGATGAATTCCGCCAAGACCCTGCTCTGAATTGTCGAGGTACTTTCAAACTTTAAATCGAAACTTGACAGCTCCAAGGCCCATTCCACAATCCTTTCGGTTGCGTCCGGGTTGTGCAGTATCCATTGCAACGGGAGGCGGGTGACGACAGTGATCTCGTGGGCCTGGAAGTAGTGATGCAGCTTCCTCAAGGCCATAAGGAGGCCGAAGAGCAATTTTTGCATGCTAGAATACCTCGACCTAGGCCCCTGCAAGAGGGAGCTGACAAAGTAAATCGGGTGCTGCATCATCTTCTTCTTTGGCACCATTTCACTTGACTGTGCGGGCATTGCCTTGGTGGCACCAGATTCAGCCAGGGGCTGCGCCTTGTCGACAACAGGCCTTGCCGGGGGAATCTTTGGCTTGCCATCCGCTGGTTCTGCCACCATTGACGCCTCCTTGTCGACCTCCCTCTGTGCCACCAGTGCGGCGCTGACCACTTGATTCGTCGTCGCCAGATACAGCAGCAACTGCTCTTGTGGTTTAGGCGCAACCAGTATCGGCATGGAGGAAAGGTATTTCTTCAGATCCTGCAGTGCTGCCTCAGCTTCTGGTGTCCACTCTATTGGGCCTACCTTCTTCAAAATCTTGAAGAAGGGAAGGGCGCGCTCGGCGGACTTGGAGATGAACCGGCTCATGGCGGCAACGCAGCCGGTGAGCCGACGCACATCCTTGATCCGCTTGGGCGCCTCAATCTGCTCAATAGCCTTGATCTTGTCTGGGTTTGCCTCTATCCCACGCTGCAACACAAAGAACCCGAGAAGCTTGCCAGACGGAACGCCGAAGACACACTTCTCAAGGTTCAGCTTGAGGTTGATCTTGCGCAGGTTAGCAAATGTCTCTTCCAGATCTTGCACAAGAGTGGGCCCGTCCTTGGTTTTGACCACTATGTCATCCATGTAGGCCTCCATATTTCTATGGAGCTGAGATTCAAAACTAATTTGGACTACTCTTGCAAACGTTGAGCCGGAACTCTTCAACCCGAAAGGCATCCATAAAAAGCAATACGTACTACATGGGGTGATGAATGTTGTCTTCTCTTCATCCTCTCTTGTCATGAAGATTTGGTGGTAGCCTGAGTAGGCGTCGAGGAATGATAAACAATCACACCCGGCCGTGGAGTCAACAATCTGGTCGATGCGCGGCAACGGGAAGGGGTCCTTAGGGAAAGCCTTATTAATATATGTGTAATCAATACACTGTCTCCACTTCCCATTCGTCTTGCGCACCACTACTGGATTGGCCAACCACGTCGAGTGGAGCACCCCTCTCACCAAACCTCCTGCTTCCAACTTCCTGATCTCCTCTATGATGAACTCCTGCCTTCCCAGAGCCTGCTTTCTGACCTTCTGCTTGACAGGCCGCGCGTGGGGACAGACATCTAGGTGGTGCTCAATCACCTCCCTGGAACACCGGGGATGTTGGATGCTTGCCATGCAAACACGTCGACATTTGCCCGCATGAAGGTGATGAGCGCGCTTTCCTATTTGCTTCGAGGGTGGAGCCTATGACGAAGGCCCCTCCCATGCCATCCTCCCCGACACGCACCTTCTTGGTCTAAGGCGGCTCGGCTCTGGATCTCTTGCTCTTGTCGGTAGAGCTCTCTGGAACGTCCTCAACGGTACCACAACACTCCGAGGAGGTGCTCTTGCCGGAGTGGGTGCGACAGGTCTTGCCGGGCTCCTTTTTCCCTCCCGGGCCGTTAGCGGCAGGAGCAGGTGCCTTGACGGCAGCCACTACAACTGCTTCCCGGTAGAGTTGGTCGGCGTAGATCATCGTGTCCTTCTTGTCGGAGGGGACGGAGATGATGGTCAACGGCCCGGGCATCTTTAGCATGTTGTAGGCGTAGTGTGACGCTGCCATGAACTTGGCCAATGCCGGGCGGCCGAGGATCCCATTGTAGGGCAAGGGGATCTCGGCCACGTCGAAGACGATCCTCTCTGTCCTGTAGTTCAACTCTCCTCCAAATGTCATGGGCAGTGTGACCTTTCCCTTCGGCTGGCTCCTCCCCGGATTGACCCCTTGAAACGTGCATGTTTCCTCTAGGTTTCAATCAGGGATTTGCAACCTTTTGATCACGATAGGCGAGATCAGGTTCAGGCCGGCCCCGCCATCAACCAACATCTTATTCACCCTGAGGTTGCATATTGTTGGCGAGACCAACAATGGCAAACACCCGACCGCGGTAGTGCGGTCAGGGTGGTCCTCGGCGTCAAAGATGAGGGGCGTGTTGGACCACTTCAGCGGCTTCTATGCGTCGAACGACGGCTCTGCTGCTATAATCTCTCGCGCCCACTGTTGGGTTTCGTAGTAACTTCAAAAATTTCCTACGCTCACGCAAGATCATGGTGATGTATAGCAACGAGAGGGGAGAGTATGATCTACATACCTTGTAGATTGACAACAGAAGCGTTTGGTTGATGTAGTCGTACGTCTCCACGGCCCGACCGATCAAGCACCGAAACTACGGCACCTCCGAGTTCTAGCACACGTTTAGCTCGATGACGATCCCCGGACTCCGATCCAGCAAAGTGTCGGGGAAGAGTTCCGTCAGCACGACGGCGTGGTGACGATCTTGATGTACTACTGCAGCAGGGCTTCGCCTAAGCACCGCTACAATATTATCGAGGACTATGGTGGAAGGGGGCACCGCACACGGCTAAGAATATGATCACGTGGATCAACTTGTGTCTCTCTGGGGTGCCCCTGCCTCCGTATATAAAGGCTCAAGAGGGGGAGGCCGGCCGGCCATCATAGGGCGCGCCAGGAGGAGTCCTAATCCCTCCGGGAGTAGGACTTCTCCCCCAATCCTAGTTGGAATAGGATTCGCGAGGTGGGAAAAGAGAGAGAGAGAAGGAGGGGGGCGCCGGCCCCCTCTCTCCTTGTCCTATTCGGACTAGGGGGGAGGGGCGCGCGGCCCAGCCCTGGCTGCCTCTCCTCTTCTTCCACTAAGGCCCATTAAGGCCCATATAGCTCCCGGGGGGTTCCGGTAACCTCCCGGTACTCCGGTAAAATCCCGATTTCACCCGGAACACTTCCGATATCCAAACATAGGCATCCAATATATCAATCTTTATGTCTCGACCATTTCGAGACTCCTCGTCATGTCCGTGATCACATCCGGGACTCCGAACAACCTTCTATACATCAAAATGCATAAACTCATAATATAACTGTCATCGTAACCTTAAGCGTGCGGACCCTACGGGTTCGAGAACAATGTAGACATGACCGAGACACGTCTCCGGTCAATAACCAATTGAGGGACCTGGATGCCCATATTGGCTCCTACATATTCTACGAAGATCTTTATCGGTCAGACTGCATAACAACATACGTTGTTCCCTTTGTCATCGGCATGTTACTTGCCCGAGATTCGATCGTCGGTATCCCATACCTAGTTCAATCTCGTTACCGGCAAGTCTCTTTACTCGTTCTGTAATACATCATCCCGCAACTAACTCATTAGTTGCAATGCTTGCAAGGCTTAAGTGATGTGCATTACCGAGAGGGCCCAGAGATACCTCTCCGACAATCGGAGTGACAAATCCTAATCTCGAAATGCGCCAACCCAACATGTACCTTTGGAGACACCTATAGAGCTCCTTTATAATCACCCAGTTACGTTGTGATGTTTGGTAGCACACAAAGTGTTCCTCTGGCAAACGGTAGTTGCATAATCTCATAGTCATAGGAACATGTATAAGTCATGAAGAAAGCAATAGCAACATACTAAACGATCGGGTGCTAAGCTAATGGAATGGGTCATGTCAATCAGATCATTCAACTAATGATGTGATCCTGTTAATAAAATGACAACTCTTTGTCCATGGTTAGGAAACATAACCATCTTTAATTAACAAGCTAGTCTAGTAGAGGCATACTAGTGACACTCTGTTAATCTATGTATTCACACATGTATTATGTTTCCGGTTAATACAATTCTAGCATGAATAATAAACATTTATCATGATATAAGGAAATAAATAATAACTTTATTATTGCCTCTAGGGCATATTTCCTTTCACCCACTACTTGACCTGGCGGCGAGAGGTATGCAGCGAGGCGCTGCCATTGATGCACATGGCCTCCATAGCCTTCTGGAACCCTTGCTCACCAGACTCGTCGTCCTCGTCGTGAGCGTCGTCTTCTCGTTTCTTGTTGCGGCCCCGGGCAAGCCTCTCTTGCTGGTTGTCCTTGTCAGGGCGGCCTCCTTGGCCGCCACGCTTCTTGCCGGATCCCTCGGCACCTTCCTAGTCCTTCTCCTTGTCCCACCTTTCATACTCAGCCTTTTGCTTCTCAACAAGCAGCTTGACTGGTCGGCAGTTCTGGAGGTCATGGCCCTTGGTGCGGTGAATCTTGCAGTATTGCTTGCCGGAGCCTCCTGGCTTGTCGGTAGCCGCCAGGGCTCGGCAGGCGGCGCACCCAGCAATCTCCTTGCCGGGGGCGTCTGTCTTGACCTTCTTGCCGGCACCGGTATCGTCAGATCTCTCAACGGCAAGCACGGCCTTGCCTTTGCGTTTCCTGTTGCAACGCCGGCTCTTCTTTGTCGGAGTGGCAGCGTCTTCATCAGTAGAGTCGGTTTCCGCGCCGGCATCTTCGCCTGGGTACTTCCTTCCCTCTTCAGCCCGGGCGCACCTATCGTCCAGAATGTAGAGCTCGGCCACATCCTTAACCTTGGTCATCGCCAGCTCCTAGCACATTTTGCGATTGCGTACGTTCTGGTGGAAGGCGCTAATCACAGTGGCGGGATGAACGTCGAGGATGTTCTACTGCACCCGGCTGAATCTCTGGATGTACTTGCACAGGGTCTCCCCTTCCTTCTGGGGAATGATATGCAGATCACAGGCCTGGCCATGAGCTTGGTGGCCTCCTGTGAAGGCGCCAACGAACTCATGGCACAGATCTGACCAGGAAGAAATGGAATCCACCGGCAAGTGCATCAACCAAGACATCACATTGGGCTTGAGCGCGAGCGGGAAATAGTTGGCAAGCACCTTGTCGTAGCGAGCCCCAGCGGCCTGCATCGCGATGGTGTAGATGCTGAGGAACTCGGACAGATGGGTCTTGCTGGTGTACTTCTCGCCGACGTCGGGCTTGAACATGCGGTGGGACGGCCATTGGAACTGCCTCAGCTCACAGGTAAAAGCCGGGCAGCCCACCTCGTAAGGTAGGCCGCCGGGGCCCCCCGGAGCCGGGTGGTCCATAGCGGGTCCCGCCTGCTTGTCTGACTGGCGGCGCGTTTCGCGCCGGCGCTCGACGGCGGTTCGAGCGTCTTCATGAGCTCGCTCCTGAAGGACCTGGCGCTGGTAGTGGAGGGTCCGCGGGTCGGACGATGCTATGGGGATGTTATCACAAGCGTCGTTGCGACGGGCTGACGCCCGCGGCGGCTGGCGAGGAGGAGGAGAGTGCACCGTGGCCGCAGCTCCCCCGGTCCTCCCAGCGCCAGCATGTGGTGGCTCGGTGGAGCGCTGGCCCGAGGGCCCCGCCGATCGCGGATCATCTTTGTGTGCGACGGCGACGAGGCTCCGGATGGTGGCCCTCCACTCGTCGAGCTTCTCTGCAGCAGGAGGGAAGTCGAGGAGCAGTTGTGCGCGTGCCAAATCTTACGCTGGCGTGGGCGGCGGCGACAGCTGCGTGGATCACGGTGCACTTCGACTTCTAACTACGTTAAAAGGAGCTCCGTTATGACCCAGCGGCTGCGTGCCATTTTCGCCAGTGCTTCCGCGAGCGTGCTGAACCCCCTCATTTTGTCGACGATGCACAAGGTTCTTCCCACGGCGGTGCCCAGGGTCACCATCAGGTGACGCTGCTCAGCACGCACACCATGGGAAGAACGCGCGGTGGTCGCCGGTGTAGGCGTCCTGGAGGTCGCCGCGCCGCCTGGAGTCGGCACAGCAACGCCCCTGGAGGGCCCCACGCGCCTGCGGGGGGGGGGCAGCTCCATCCTTGGATCCGGCGACATGTAGCCGGTCGTCTGGCGTGCGAACAACGCCGCTCGCCAGGCTTCGACTGCCCGGGTCCTGTCTGCGATCGGTCCGCTGCTCGTCCGCACCGGCGCGGGTCGTTCGGCTCCCAACGAATCGACCGCCGTGGTCTTCCTCTTCTTAGGGGCCATGGCGATGAAGAACTGCTAGGCTGACTACTAGACCAGATGCTCACAATTGCGCCCCCTACCTGGCGCGCCAAGGATGTCGGTGTGGAACGACACCTATGGGATCACAGGAATCCCTACTACGGTAGCCGGGGCACACGGTTGCGAGGAGAGCAGTGCTAGTATATAGCACAAGGATCGTATACCCAGGTTCGGGCCGCGAGGATGCATAAAACCCTAGTCCTACTTTGGTGGGTGTATTTCTGAGAGTTCTTGAGCTCTCGAACTAGTTGTGGTCAGCGTGTGGTTCGAAAGAGCCGAATCCCTATCCTCGTCGCCTCGGGCCTCCTTTTATAGGAAAAAGGGGTTGCCACAGTGGCACACAGGAGGTGGAAAGGTCTACAGTGGCACGAGGTTATCCCTCATATTACAGGACAGGGCACATTTAATGCATCGCTTAGGTGTCCTCTTGCTTTATCAGGGACGGGGGCGAGGTCCGTCCCGTCCGTCACTGCTCCTCCTCACTTCGACACGCGCTTCGGCCAGGGATGCGGTGTGGTGCCATGTAGGCAGGCAGGCAGCTGAGTTGGCGCGGTGGTGGAGCCTTCACGAAGATTTGCATGCCGCCACACATGCGCTTGATGAGTTGGTCCGGGACCTGCATGTTGCCACGCAGGTGCCTGCCCAGCTGGTTGGGTTGGCAGCTGCATGTGAACGGCGGTGGAAGCTTGGCTGGCGTGGGCTTGGCGGTGGCCTTGCCGGCGTCTTTGGCGAGGGTCTTGCCGGGTGGCCCGGCAAGGGTCTCGCCGTGGCTGCTGAGGCCACCAGGCAAGGGTCTTGCTGGGGGAACTGGCTCCGTCCCTCTGCTCTTTGTGGTTTTGGCCTTGGTGTTGCTTTGATTGTCTTGGGCTTCAATCTTACCTTGGCTCACCTCCCTCATTCTGCTTGGTGTGGCCGCGGGCGCGGCTCTGACTGCCCGTGCACAGGAAAAGGGGTACAAATATGCGCCCTATTTTTGTACACCTAAAGGCGGGGGAGGCGGCAATGCGGGCGGAGTCAGGTCCTCGCATGGGATGGCGCCGAGCCGCCTGCATGGGAAAGACAGCATCGCGCCGCGACCCCAGGCCCTGAAGCGCACGGCGAACCCGACCGGGGCCGGGAGGCCGTCCAAGAGGAAGCGCGGCGGCAGGGATGGGAGGCCAACGCCGGTCCCAGTCTTGGCGGGGTAAGCTTCATCTCTCGTTCGCGCTCCGATTTTTTCCTCGAGCTAGTCTTGTTTCTTTTCTGCTTATTCCGTCTTCTTCTTCAGGTCGCCAATCGCGCTAGCGAGGGCGGCGGCGGAAGCCGCGGCCGCCGAAGGGGCCGAGTTCCGCAGGAGCTAGTCCGACCTCGCCGAGCAGGCCGAGGTGGAGGAACAGGCCGACTCGGACCTTGGCCTAGATCCGAACGACGCCGAAGTCGTGGCCTGGCGGGACAGGAACCGGGCCGAGGCGGAGCTGAAGGCGCCGTCGGTCCATGCTTGGACCGTCGCGATGGCGGCATGGGCGCGAGGCGGCGTGGAGCCGGCCTGGCGCGAGATGCTGGAGGGCACGGTGGTGGCGGCGACGGTCTTTGAGCCGTTGCTGGCGAGGGAGCGCGGTCGTGAAGGTCGGTCTGCGGTGGTGATCCCCGACCGGGCGGTCAAGGAGGTGGCGGATTACTCCCCACCGCGGGCCGACATGGTCGGGCGAGCGGGGGCTGATGGTGGTGGAGGCGGCGCCGTTTTGGAAGAGACGCTGCGGGTGGCGGTGTCGGATGCGCCGCCGGTTTTGGAGGAGGCACCGCAGGCGGCGGGGCCGGAGGCCGCCCCGGCAACTGGGCCGGAGACGGTGACGCAGGGCGTCCCGACGTCCGGGTTGTCGTTGTCGCTGGGAGGGGCGTCGGAGGAGGTGCTGGCCGCGTCGCGAGCGGCCAGCGGGGAGTACGCCTTGGTGCCCCGGCAGGGAGGGCGCCGAGCTGCCGTGCCGCAGCCGGCGCGGAGCGGGAGTGCCATTGTCTTCGGGCCTCAGACCCAGGAGGAGGCGGCGCTGGACCCCGTCAGTCGCCGCCTGCGAGGCCGGACGGAACGGCTCGAGGCCTTCTCCCAAGCCGAGGTGGAGCGAACGCGGGACCTGGAGCGCGCCGTTCTGGTAAGTTTTCTTGTAATTTCTTCTTTGTGGGGGCGCGCCAGCGCACCCACTGGGTGTAGCCCCCGAGGTTCGGGCCAACTACATAGTAGTTGGGTCGAATATTTAGAGTGTTGGCCTTATTCTGACTTTTGCTTTCTTCAGCATCTCAACGCTTTTCGGGTCGCCTCCTACAATCGTCTCCTGGGCAAGCACCGGGAGCTCAAGGAGCAGCTTGCCACCAAGGAGGAGGAGCTCCGCGTCGCCGCAGGTATTCTTGTACTCTTTTCTAGTGGGGTCGCACTAGCGTGCCCACTGGGTGTAGCCCCCGAGATTCGGGCCAACTGTGTAACAGTTGGGCCAAATATTAAGTCTTGCTTTTTTCTTCTGCTGAGTCCTTTTTCGCAGCCGAGGTGCTGTCCTGACGGACTCGTCTGCTCCGGGACAGTCATCACTATGATCAGCTCGTTGCCGACACCGGCCGCCTTGGCGTCGAGGCGGCGCAGGCGAGGGCGGAAGCTGCCGCGGCTTGGCGGTCTCTTGACCAGGCCAACCGGCTGCATGAGCAGCTGGCGGGTCACAAGAGCCGCCTCGAGGCCGAGGTGGAGCACCTTAAGGCGGAAGACGCCAAGGTGGCAGAGGCGCAGCAGGCCCTGGTGGAGGCGGACCAGCAGCATGGCCAGCTGGCCGATGATAAGGGCCGGCTTCAGGCCGAGGTGGATCGCCTGCAGGAGTAAGTCGGTACGGCTGAGGGGGCCCGTCAGGACAAGACCCGTCGCCGCGAGGCGGCCGAGAAGGCGGCCGAAGACAAGGACACCGAGCTGAAGGCGGCCCTTGCCAAGGCGGCCAATCTGGAGAAGGCGCTCAAGGAGCGCGATCGCGCCATCGAACGGGAGCAGCGTGGTATGTTGCTTGAAGTGCAGCACCTGGAAGAGTCCTTCTCCAGTAAGTGCTTTTTCTTGTCGTTCGCCGGGTCGGGATCTGGCCTTTCTTCCTTGTTGTTCTTCTTCTAACTTGCTTCTTCCTTTGCGGTAGGGGCCTTCCCGGAGACACAGCGGCTGGCGGAGGAAGCCGTCTGCCATCAGCGCAACCCGACCGGTGTCGTTGGGTCCGGGACGGATCCGCGGGTGGCCTAGACCTTCCCGGAGATCATTGCCGCCACTGAGGCCCGCCTGCGGGTCCTGGGAACGCAGTTGGGATGGCTGTCCTAGGCCGGCACCGCGATGACGGCGACCCTACGGCCGGACTCCGTCCAACCGAGCAGCTTCTCGCGCCTAGCGCGTTGGTTGGAGATGGGGCCGGACTGGCTTGGCGAGTGGCGCGTCTCCACCGCTCGTGCCGGTGCTGAGATGGCGCTCCGGTTCACGCTGTCCTGGCATCTGGACCTGTAGCTGGACGCGTTGATGGACCAGCGGGCCGGTTCAGAGCAGCACTTACAGGAGCAAGCCGGCCGGATCGCCTCCCAGGCCAGCTACGTCGCCGAGTTCGCCTTCCACGACGTGTTCCATCCAGAGCGGACGGAAGACGGCAGGGCCGTGGACGGCGACGACTACGGCTTGCTCCTCCATGATCTGGAGGGGAGCTCGGAGGAGACGGGCATCTAGCGCGACGCGGGTGCTGAGGAGGACACCGGCTGAGGGAGTCCTGGATTAGGGGGTCTCCGGATAGCCGGACTATATCCTTTGGCCGGACTATGAAGATACGAGATTAAAGACTTCGTCTCGTGTCCAGATGGGACTCTACTTGGCGTGGAAGGCAAGCTAGGCAATACGGATATGTATATCTCCTCCTTTGTAACCAACATTGTCTAACCCTAGCCCTCTCCGTGTCTATGTAAACCGGAGGGTTTTAGTCCGTAGGACAACGTACAATCATACCATGGGCTAGCTTCTAGGGTTTAGCCTCTCTGATCTCATGGTAGATCTACTCTTGTACTGCCCATATCATCAATATTAATCAAGCAGGACGTAGGGTTTTACCTCCATCAAGCGGGCCCAAACCTAGGTAAAACTTCATGTCCCCTGCCTCTTGTTACCATCCGCCTAGACGCACAGTTCGGGACCCCCTACTCGAGATCCGCCGGTTTTGACACCGACATTGGTGCTTTCATTGAGAGTTCCTCTGTGTCGTCGCTAGAAGGAAGGATGTCTTGTCTCATCTTTAAAGACGGTACTACTGTCGGGGGAGCTTTGGCTGTCGGCCAAACTCTCTGGCTAGGCGGTTTCATCATGACCGCCTGTTCGGCCACCGCGCCGACGATGACTTCTCGGGTCATCGAAAACAGCCTCCACGTCAAATCAGCACTCGTCGAACAGATGGATCCAATGGAGCTCGCCTCCTTAAATGAGCTCTTAGATCGCATCGCCACCTTGGGAGTCGCTATGGACTATGATCGGATTGGGCTTAAACCCGATCAAAGGGAGATTAACTCTCCACCGGTCACCCATCATATTGCAGTGGTGGAGGAACAATGCGGCGACCTTTCCTCCATCTTGAGGACCAACTATGTCCGGATTCATGAACTCTCTTAGCCGGACGCCCGTTCGCGGGAGGACAACATCCAATCCCTGAACTTAGAGTCAGGCAGCGGGCCAGGATTATCGGGTCACACCCCGGAACCGGAACTTCCAAAATTGGAAATTCCTTGGCCCCTGGATCCCAGATCAGGTGAGGGTTTGGATTCAATTCCACCCACCCACCCAAACATAAGCGATCTTTCCCACATAAGCCAAGAGCCCCAGGAAACAGTACATCACTATTGGGCCAGATTCCTCCTTGCGATGAACAAGGTTAAGGACTGTCGCGAGGAAGACGCAATCCTATTTTTCTGCAATAATTGCACGGACAAGGGAATCTTTAACGCCATAAATCACTGTGAGATAACACGCTTCGCTGACTTGGCGTCCATAGTACGAAAGTACTGTGCGATGGAAAGTGCCTGGAAAACTGAAATAAACTTTTGGGATAATCCGGCCCTGAATACAAACCCAATCCGAAACAAAAGGGTGCATTATCACAATACACCCGGGTCAACTACCAAAAAAACCCTCTATAGGGTATGGAACCGTACTGGAAGGATGGCTCAATGGACCCTGCAAAATTCATAGTACAGCGGATACAGTACCAACGCACAGCCTTAGAGCATGTTGGACACTCCGGCAGGTGGCCAAAAGTGGTGAGGATCTACTTCTCCCAAATACCACAGAGAACCATCCCGTGGATAACAATACGGTGTTAATGGTCTTTGAGACCTTCGCGTCAAATAATAGACGCAAGCGAACACTCGCAGCATGGCCGAAATCTTCCACGTAGCAGCAATAAATCCATGGAGTGAAACGGCTATTACCTTCAATGCCAGTGACGAACCTAAATTCCGAACAGCCCGAGCACCAGCCACACTGGTCCTCAGTCCAACCGTGGACGGCTTTCGACTCACCAAAGTACTCATGGATGACGGCAGCGGATTAAACCTCATTTATGAGGAAACTCTTCAAAAGATGGAAATAGACTGGAACCGCATTGAGCAAAGTAGCACAACATTTAGAGGAATCATCCCTAGTCGGGAAGCATGCTGTGCTAGGAAAATCACACTAGATGTGGTATTCGGCTCGCCGGATAATTATAGGTCCTAAGAAATTACATTCCAAGTGGCCCCGTTCAGCAGTGGTTATCACGCTCTTTTAGGACGGGAGGCATTCACAATCTTCCAAGCCGTACCCCATTACGGGTACATGAAGCTCAAAATGCCCGGGCCCAACGGAATCATCACTCTCGCCAGCGATCCGGACACAACACTCTGCGCCAAAAACAAAACAGTCGCATTGGCCCTCGAGGCATTATCCGAAGCCCTCTCGGCCGAGGAATTAACCACGCTACGCTCCACAGTGGACAGGGACGACGTGATACTCGACAAGAGATCCAAGTCCACCTCTTTTAAACCAGCGGATGAAATAGTCAAATTCCAAGTCCACCCAACGGACCCTACAAAAACAGCCTCCATCGGGGCACAACTAAGCCCCGCTGTGGACGCCGCACTATGAGAGTTCCTGCGTGAGAACTGGGACATATTCGACTGGCATCCCTCAGACATGCCAGGAATCCCACGCAGGCTGGCTGAGCATAGCCTCAATATCCTAAAGGGATTCAAGCCGGTCAAGCAAGCTCTTCGGCGTTTCTCCGAACCTAAGAGACAGGCCATGGGAGAGGAACTAGCCAAGTTATTGGAGGCCGGATTCATCAAAGAAATAAAACATCTGGACTGGCTAGCAAACCTGGTGATGGTACCAAAGAAGGACAAATCCTGGCGCCTTTGTGTCGATTTCAAAGACCTCAATAAAGCTTGCCCAAAGGATCCCTTCCCCTCCCATGCATCGATCAAATCATTGATGCTACCGCAGGACACGAGTCATTATGTTTCCTCGACGCATACTCCGGTTACCACCAAATCAAGATGGCGGAGTCCGACCAAGCCGCAACGGCATTCATCACACCATACAGTCCCTTCTGTTTTAACACATTGCCTTTTGGGCTCAAGAACACCGGCGCAACATATCAGCGCATGATTCAGACATGTCTGGAGAAACAAATCGGCAAAATAGTAGAGGCATACGTAGACGATGTGGTTGTTAAAAGCAAACACGTCGACTCTTTGATAGATGACTTGAGGCTCACATTCGACAACCTCCGAGCATACGACATCAAGCTCAATCCGGAAAAATGCGTTTTCGGCATACCAGCCGGAAAACTCCTGGGTTTCATTGTCTCCAGTACAGGTATCGAAGCTAATCCGGCCAAAATCTGAGCTTTGTCACAGTTGGCTACACCAACAGACCTCAAACAAATCCAGAAGTTAACTGGATGCGTGGCGGCTCTAAGCCGCTTTATCTCCCGCTTAGGAGAAAAAGCTTTACCCCTTTATCGCCTTCTTCGGCGCACCGAACACTTTGAGTGGACGGACGCTGCCACAGCCGGATTGGAAGAAATAAAGGCCATTTTGGCAACCAACCCAATCCTGGCCGCGCCAAACATTGGCAAACCAATGCTATTGTACATTGCGGCAACTCATCAAGTTGTAAGCGCAGTGCTCGTCGTCGAGCGAGAAGCTGCCGGACATAAATTCCCTCTTCAAAAGCCGGTATACTATGTATCCACTGTCCCCACTCCATGCAAATCACGGTACCCACATTATCAAAAGATAGCCTATGCGGTATTCATGGCGTCCCGGAAGCTACGACACTACTTTCAAGAGTGTTCGATTACGGTAGCCTCGGAAGTGCCACTTAATGATATTATAAACAACCGCAACGCTACGGGCCGGATTGCCAAATGGGCCATTGAGCTCCTCCCGTTCGACATAACATACAAACCCCGATGAGCCATTAAATCGCAAGTATTGGCCGACTTCGTCGCCGAATGGACGGAGGCCGAACTCCCTAAGGAGTATGGCGCATACTCCAACTGGATCATGCACTTTGACGGTTCTAAAATGCTGGCTGGTCTAGGGGTTGGCATCGTCCTGACATCCCCAACCGGGGATACCGTTCAGTACGTACTTCAAATATTGTATACAGACTCCAACAATGCAGCCGAATACGAAGCTCTGTTGCATGGTCTTCGGATGGTAGTCTACATGGGCATTCAACGCCTGGAGGTGCGTGGGGATTCAAACCTTGCAATATCCCAAATAAATGGAGACTTTGACGCCAAGGATCCGAAAATGGCGGCCTATCGAAACGTTGTCCTAAAAATGTCAGCTCGGTTCGAGGGGCTAGAATTTCACCATGTGGCTCGAGAAAACAATCAGGCGGCGGATGTCCTCGCCCACATCGGCGCAAAACATGATACGGTCCCCCCCAACATATTTCTGGAAATGCTGTTCAAGCCATCCGTAGTATGGGAAGGAGACACCGGTAACAATAGTCCGGACCCGGCCAAAATGCCCGATACCGAATACTCTGACACAATCGGAGGCTCTGCCATCGAAATAACACCTTCAGCCCACGTAATAATGGCCATTATTGCCCCGTGGACAGAACCATTCCTGGCCTACCTAACTAGATAGGAACTTCCAGAGGACCAAAATGAGGCACGCTGCATAGTGCGGCGATCCAAGGCCTACAGGGTCCATGAGGGAGAATTGTACAAAAAAAGCACTACCGGAGTCCTTCAAAGGTGCATCTCCGAAGAGGAAGGGCGGAATCTTTTGGCAGAAATTCATGCCGGACTCGGCGGTCATCACGCCGCAGCATGGGCCCTTGTAAGCAAGGCCTTCCGCACAGGATTCTATTGTCCAACAGCCCGGGCAGACGCACAGGACTTGGTCCAACGTTGCGCCGGTTGCCAGCTCTTTGCAAATCAAAGCCACATGCCACCCACCGCCCTCCAAACAATCCCCATTACATGGCCCTTTGCGGTCTGGGGGCTTGACATGGTTGGACCCCTTAAAGGGGGAACCCACAAGAAAAAACACTTACTGGTCATGGTGGATAAATTCACCAAATGGATAGAGGCCAAACCGGTTAAAACAGCCGAATCCGGACCGGTGATAGACTTCATATCCGGGGTTGTACACCGTTATGGCATCCCCCACAGCATCATCACTGACAATGGCATGAACTTCATGGACGACGAGGTAAAACTCTGGTGCAGCAAAATGGGCATCAAGCTCGATTATGCTTCAGTCTATCACCCACAAACCAACGGTCAAGTCGAGCGAGCAAACGGTCTTATAATGAGCGGCATTAAACCCAGATTAGTGTGTTCCTTAACGGAGTCTGACACGCATTGGGTAGAGGAGCTCGACTCCGTACTCTAGGGGCTGCGGACCACGCCGAATCGTAGTACCGGATATACACCGTTCTTTATGGTGTACGGCACAAAGGTAGTCTTGCCCTGCGACCTAATTCATGACTCACCTCGAGTGCGCATGTACGAAGAAAGAGAAGCCGAGCTCGATTGGCAGGACAGTCTGGACACCTTGGAGGAGGAGCGCGACATAGCGAAAGCCCGTTCCGCATTTTATCAGCAACAGGCTCGCAGATACTAAAGCAGAGAAGTACGGGCCAAAACTTATAACATTGGCAAACTAGTTCTATGCCTGCCGGATAAGAAAAAGAACAAGCTCGAGCCCAAATGGGAAGATCCCTTCATTATTGACCAAGTTCTGACGGGTGGAGCGTACCGACTGCGGGATGCATCGACTAGTCGACTCGAGCCGAACCCACGAAACGCGGCCAGGCTCCGAAGATTCTACACCTAGCACCGGACTCTATGTTAGTCCCCTCCCCTTGTCCATTTTCTGCATATGCATCATCTGTCTTGTTTCCCTTTCTTTATTTCTCTTATTATTTCTCTAGGCCTTCAAGGGTCACCTTGTGCCTCACTTGTACATTATAGATGCGCTAGCCGCACTCTTCATACCTGGGGGCTTCTTTCACAGAACCTTAAATTATTTATCTGGGCCTCACGCCCAACACATGTGTTATACTTCTGCATGTACCTTTTTTCACCATTATATGCATCGATATGACTTAAGTTTTGGCCAAGCTGGGTTGCCTGGCTCTTGTATTTATGCCCTACGTTCCCGTTAATTCGGCTAGGGCATAAGGGGAGCACATGTGCGATTGTTACTGCCGAGTCAGCCGGATGTGTACCTCAGACTGGGTGAAGCCGAAAGCTAGCGTTCTTAAGGGAATATTCGGTCGGTGAACAAAAGATGATTTTTATTTATTGTCCATATCTGCCCCCAGATGCTTTTTCGGTGTTTCTTATCACAGTCCGGACATGCACTTTAGGGCATGCTTACCCAGGGAAAGGAACCCTTAACGGAACTATTCTCCCTGGAAGATATTTCTTACTACCCATGTAATATAACATAACTAGTTGGGCACTTTTCTGATAAAGCACTAATGACCCCTACGCCTGGTCTCCACGCATACCCCGGTTTTATATAACTGAGCGGGTATTCGGATTCACTCCGGACTATCGGGCCCGAAGGTTGAAGCGAAAAGGTCCGCAATGACAAATGATCTACAATCCGGCTAGAAGGCATTATACATGTCACTTCAATTATATAGTCATGCAGACTGACTAAATTCCTCCTCTATACCATCCAACAGGCGGTCCAGCTTACAATCCTGTTGAGAATACTTTGCGGCTAATTCTACTTGCCCATAAACTAAGCTAGCGGGGATCTCTTTTCCGTCGGGCCCCACAGGTCCGACCTCGGCCATGTGATTTGGGCCTGCCTTGGTATACCGCGTCTTCACCATGGCCCAGGCTTCTCTGGCACCCTGTTGGCATGCTGATATCTTCCATAAACGGAAGCATCGTCGTGCTCCCTTCAGCTTCTCCGCAAGCTCTGCAATGCCTTCTAGCAGGGAGACGGACAGCCACAAGGCCTGGGCAACGCCCTGCATCACCTGCCGAACTTGTTCGTGCAGATGTGACAGCTCCGACAGAAGATCACCCGCAGACCCGGGCATTTCCTCCCCGGAATGACCCGTCAGCATACCTACAGACATAACGCTGTTAGACAACTTCTTCGCTGAATTCCTCTAAAAAGGATTCGTTCAAACACTTACTGAAAATGCCACGCCGAAGCCGCTTATTCTCCTTCTCGGAGTCCGCAAGCTGGCCCCGAACGTCTTTTAATTCCATGTTCAGCTTAATGTTGGCGTCTTGGAGATTTTTTTCTCCAGCATAATCTTAGTCAACACGCGTTTGCCAGCCTCTAGCTATCGCATAACATGCTGGTCCCCCGGACTTTCTCTGGACTCATCTGCAAAATCAATTGTTAGATCTGCAAACACGTCGCACACTATATGGTAACCACCATTCTTTAAAGTAAATGTTACCAGCGGGAGGCTTTTTCTGTTCCTGCAATGCGGCAAGAGCGGCCCCCAGTTGGGTCTTGCATTCCTCCAGCTCCTGGGACAGCCTAGTATTCTTCTCTGTAAGAACCTGCACATTAAAGATGATCCTTAAATCAGTTCTGCTAACTATTTCAAGTCTCAAGGGCTACTGATACATATAAATCGTCATATTTACTCACCCGTACATCCTTTACATACTGATCCGTTCTCTGGCTAGACCATCTTGAGCAGCATGGAGGTACGCCTCTCCAGAATTGAAGGCATCGAACGCCTCTGGTGAGAAACAAGCGTTGCGGAGTACGGCCCGACGACGCCTATGATTCATGGCGCTTTCCACTTCTGAGTTTGTAGCGGATAATCTATCTACATCCTCTGTAGATTATCCGGCGCCTGCCCCATATCGCCTTCCGCCTCCATGTCCGGTCCTGGCGCCCGACTGATGGAAGCTTGATTGGCAGCATCGCCGGACATATTCCAGCGAGCATTCTTTCTGTTAAAGAAACGTGGGCGTCATTACATTTTGAGAAAGACGACAACCACGGAGCGGGGTTTTCCTATACCTTTGCGCTGGCGCCTCTGTCCTGACCGCCTTCCTTCTTGGCCTACCCGGCCTCGGTACCTCTTGTTGGCGAGTGGCTGCGGGTTCGGCAGAGCATCCCGAATGCCTTCCCTGTAAAAGATGCCATGTGTATATGGTGGGTGAAGTGCCTAAAAGGGGATCCTAGTTTTGGAGTTGGAACTTTTTGATTTTTCTTACCTGCGATGCAGGGAGCAGTCCGGGATAGTCGGCCATAATGGCCACCAGGGCATCATCGCAGCTTAACTGATAGAACTGTCGGTCTATCAGTTCCATGGAGACAACCGGATCTTCTTCAAGTCCGGAATCGAGGGCCCGGTCAGGGTCCTCTGGTTGTGGAGAAGGGCTGTTGACCTCCTTTATGGCTTTTCGCAGTTCCTACCGCAAAGTGGCAAGGTGAATACTTACGATTGAGAATGCGGGAAAAATAGGGGCAGGGAGATATAACTTACCCAGCTTGGAGGATTGTACATGGAGAATCCATCTCGTGGCTTAATGCGGTGAACTCCTCTTCCTCACCCTTGAACAGTTCAGACAGAATTTTCGCTAGAGTGGCAGCATTGTCCGGACCCTTACGCCCGCAGCGGGTGGCGTCATCCGCCCCGTTATAACACCACAAGGGGTACCCACAATATTGAAGTGGCTGCACTCCCCGCATTATGCACATCGACATAACTTTGATTATTGTCAATCCTGATCGAGCCAATGCTTTGATCCAGTTCATCAGATAGAGGACTTCTTTGTTGTCTTCCGCCTGGGGGCTCTATGGGCGCCAACTTCGGCGCTTCTTCAAAGGAGCATTGTTGAACTCAGGAAGACCCCGCCGAACAGGGTCCGGAAGGGGGACGTCCTCCATATAAAACCATTCTGACGGCCAGTCTTCAGACGGCTTCTTCGGGGTACCGGACAGGTATCCGGTATCGGCGATGCACCATATTTCGGCTCCACCCACTTGATAAAGTGATTCCCTTTGTGTGCGACGAACAAAGCAGAATAGCCTTTTCCACAGCTCGAAGTGAGCCTCGCAGCCTAGGAACAACTCGCAGAGAGCAACATAGCCGGCATATGTAGAATGGAGGCAGGGGTGAGATTGTGTAATTGGAGGCCGTAGAACTCCAGGAGCCCGCGGAGGAACGGATGAATTGGAAATCCGAGTCCCCTTAGTAAGTAAGGAACAAGCCAGACCCGTTCCCCCATGGAGGGACAAGGAAATCTCTCCTCTTGCGCCCCGCCATTGTAGGTGGCAAGCCCGGCTTGAACGGGCACCATATACGCTGGAGGGAGAAATACCTTAGTCTGCAGCTCGACTAATCGACTATGCGGGACTGAACACCTCTCCCAATCACCGGGCTTAGGGCTACGGGGGCGGGAGGAGGAGATGCGGAGGTCGGCCATGATAGAATGGATCTTTCCGAAACATGCTCTGATGAACTCTCCCTGGGGGTGGATGGTATGGATCGGATCTAAGAATCCCCATTCCTTTAATAGACAATTTATTTATCTGGCTAGGGGGTGAAGGTAAAAACGCCCTGGCGCCTCGTATTCGTTCGGCGTGTGGGAGAAAGCCCTTATTGGGCACAGAAGCCAAGAGGTTCAACATTTATGGAGCCGGACACTGCTTACAAACACTTGAAAGTTGGAGAAGAACCCGCCTTGCAATGCCGAAGACAACACTGCGCGCCGGACTCATCGTCATTGAAGCCTGGTTCGGGGGCTACTGAGGGAGTCCTAGATTAGGGGGTCTCCGGACAGCCGGACTATATCCTTTGGCCGGACTATGAAGATACAAGATTAAAGACTTCGTCTCGTGTCCGGATGGGACTCTACTTGGCGTGGAAGGCAAGCTAGGCAATACGGATATGTATATCTCCTCCTTTGTAACCGACCTTGTGTAACCCTAGCCCTCTCCGGTGTCTATATAGACCGGAGGGTTTTAGTCCGTAGGACAACGTACAATCATACCATAGGCTAGCTTCTAGGGTTTAGCCTCTCTGATCTCATGGTAGATCTACTCTTGTACTGCCCATATCATCAATATTAATCAAGCAGGACGTAGGGTTTTACCTCCATCAAGAGGGCCCAAACTTGGGTAAAACTTCGTGTCCCATGCCTCCTGTAACCATCCTCCTAGATGCACAGTTCGGGACCCCCTACCTGAGATCCGCCGGTTTTGACACCGACACCGGTGCCTCGCTGGACTCGCAGGCCGCCAGGGAAGAGCCGTCGACGTCGCGACGCGGCGCTGGAGATGCCTGAGACACTTTGTGTAAAATTTGTTAAATAGCAGGTCCACCTACCCACTGGGGTTTTTTAGGGTGTAATGAACTCGGGCCGTGGGCCTTTTCTTAAATACTTGTGTAGATGTCATGGGTGCTTTTGCTTTTTGCCTTTCATTTTTTCGACCAATTTCATGTGTTTTTCCTTTCTCAAACCTCCCCCCCCCCACGAGTCAGAAGGGCGAGGCTTCGGTCCGTGACAAGGAGTTCGGTTCTTTGAGAGGAGCACGCAGGACTTGGGTCCCTCAAAACGTTGAGTGCGAGCGAAACACCCACTGGGCCGGCTGGCGGCAATCCGGCGAAGCCGGTTGGCGAGCAGCCGGTCGTGCGGCTGTTCATTTGATGAATGGTTAGCCGGGTTGATCGACCCGGTAGCCTTTGACTTAGTGTATGAAGCGTAAAGGAACTTTGGCCCATTGTGCTTGCCAGCCGACAGCCAAAGCTAGATCTGTGGCTTTAGGGCGAAGTGGGGGACCGCGGCATCCTAACTTTATCAGGAATCACCAAGTAAGGCGACGGGGTGGTGACCGAGCTGGCCAGCCCCCGAGCCCCCGGGTCGAGCGAGTCAGACTGGTGGCCGGGTTCAGTGGTATAGTGATGCAAGAAAATAGGGACACAATAAATTGGTCGACAAAAGGCAGCCACCGAGTCTCGTTTGGGGACCCCATGGTTTCATGCATTTACAAAAGGCGACGATACATACGCTCATGCGGGTAACTGTAAAACGGGCGGAGGAGTTCCGCGTTCCACGACTGGGTCGTTTCTTCACTGGCGGTGTCCTTCTTGCGCTTCCTTGACTTGCATGCATTAATGAGGTAGTAGGTGTTGCGGTCGCGCAAGGCCCTGCTCACGATGAATGGGCCCTCCCATGGAGGGGACAGCTTGTGCTGGCCTGCCTGCTCTTGGACGAGTCGGAGGACGAGGTCGCCCTCGTGGGACGCGAGGGGCTTGATCTTCTTACTGTGGTAGTGCCTCAGGCCTTGCTAGTAGATGGCCGAGCGACTGAGCGCCAGGAGGCGTGCTTCTTCGAGCAGGTCGACGCCATCTTCGCGGGCTTCTCTGGCTTCGGCTTCGATGTACATCACGATGCGTGGCGAGTCGAACTCGACGTCGGTCCGGATGACGGCTTCGGCTCCGTAGACAAGGAAGAACAGGGTGAACCCAGTCGACCGAATTGGCGTGGTGCGTAGACTCCAGAGAACGGCTGGCAACTCGTCAAGCCAGCTGCCGGGTGAGCGGATGAGTGGCTCGAAGAGTCACGGCTTGACACCGTACAAGATGAGTCCATTGGCCCACTCGACCTGCCCGTTGGACTGCGGATGTGCAACGGAGGCTAGGTCGACGCAGATGCCGGAGACGGAGCAGTATTGTTCGAGCGCGCCCTTGGCGAAGTTGGTGTCGTTGTCGGTGATGATGCTGTTTGGCATGCCGTAGCGCACCGCTATGTCTTTGATGAACCGGACGGCTGTTGGCCCGTCCAGTTTCTTGATTGGTCTTGCCTCGATCCACTTGGTGAATTTGTCCACTGCCACCAGCAAGTGCGTCATGCCGCCTCGAGCGGTTTTGAAGGGTCCCACCATGTCGAGTCCCCAGACCGCGAAGGGCCAGGCGATCGGTATGGTGCGGAGTGCTAACGTCGGCTGGTGGCTGCGTTTGCTGAAGCGTTGGCATCCCTGACACTTGAGGACGAGTGACTCGGCATCCTGGAGGGCCATGGGCCAGTAGAAACCATGGTGGAACGCCTTGGCCACCAGGGATCGTGATGCGGCATGGTGCCCGCACTCGCCCTGATGTATGTCGAGGAGGATGTCGATGCCCCGTTCCTGCCCGACGCAACGCTGGAACACGCCGGTGGAGCTACGCTTGATGAGTTCGTTGTTGATGAAGCTGTAGGCGGACGTCCGGCGCTGCACTTGCCGAGCTTCGGTCTCGTCCATGGGGAGAACCCCGTTCTCCAAAAATTCTAATATTGGGAGGGCCCAAGATGGAGCAGTAGCCACGGCAAAGACGGCCACCAGGGTGGGTTCCGAGTCGGCAGCCCCGAGCCGGGTTGAGCAGCCCCCGGGTCGGGGATGGCGACAGCCGGGTCTGGGACGATGGTGGCCGGGTCGAGCTGAGCAGCCCCCGGGCTGGGTTCAGCAGTCCCGGGCCGGGTTCGGTAGTCCCCGGGCCGGGTTGAGGTGCGGCCGGGTCGTCTGGAATGTGGATGGACTCAAAGTCCGGTGATGGCTTGACGGATGGCTTGCGCAGGTGCTCGAGGGAGACGCCGGACGGGATGGTTTGTCGTGACGAGGCGATCTTGGCGAGCGTGTTGGCTGCTTCGTTCTCCGTGCGTGGGACGTGGAGGAACTCGCAGCCCTCGAAGGATCCGGGCAGCTTCTAGACGAGGAAGCGGTAGCTTGCCATGTTGGAGTCACGGGCGTCCCATTCGCCGGAGCACTGCCGCACCACCAGGTCCGAGTCGCCGTAGCACAGGATGCGTCGGATGCCGAGTTCCTTGGCAAGCCGGAGGCCGTGCACAAGGGCTTCGTACTCGGTGACATTGTTGGATGCGGCGAAGTGGATCTGGATTGTGTAGCGGAGCCGGTCGCCCTTCAGGGATGATAGTACGATGCCGGCCCCCAAGCCGAGTCGCATCTTGGACCCGTCGAAGTGCATGCGCCAATGCGTCAAGTCGGGAGGCGGCGGCAAGTACTGGGTCTCGGTCCAGTCAACGAGGAAGTCGGCCAAGGCTTGAGATTTTATTGTGGTGCGGGGCTCGTAGAGAATGGTGTGGCCGACTAGCTGGATCGCCCACTTGGCAACCCGGCCAGAGGCATCCCGGTACCCGATGATTTCTCCGATAGGCGCCGTGCTGACCATAGTGACAACGTGCTCTTGGAAATACTACTTCAGCTGCTTGGCGGTGAGGTACACGTCGTAACACATCTTCTGGTAGTGCGGGTAGTTATGCTTAGAGTTGGAGAGCACCTCGCTCAGGTAATAGACTAGGCGCTGGGTGGCTTGGATCTTGCCCTTCTCTGGTCGCTCGACCACCAGCACCGTGCTGACCGCCCGCGAGGTCGCGGCTATGTAGAGCAGCAGCGGCTCCTTGTCGGTCGGCGCGGCCAGGACTGCTGCGATGGAGGGCATGCGCTTGAGGTCTTGGAAGGCCTCGTCTGCCTTGCCGTTCAATTCGAACGGGCTCGTCTTCTTCATCAGCTGGTACAGGGGTAGCGCCCTCTCGCCCAGCCGGCTTAGAAACTGGCTAACCGAGGCCAAGCATCCGGTGAACTTCTGGACATTGCGCAGCTGAGCCGGCTTGCGCATGCGCTCGATGGCCTTGATCTTCTCTGGGTTCGCCTCAATGCCGCGTTCCGAGACGAGGAAGCCAAGTAGCTTTCCGGCCGGGACACCGAAGACGCATTTTTCCGGGTTAAGCTTGACCTTGTATTTGCGGAGGTTGGCGAATGTTTCCTTCAAATCGTCGAGGAGCGTGAGGTGTTGCTTGGTCTTCACCACGATGTCGTCCATGTACACATGGATATTGCAGCCGAGTTGCGGCAGCAGGCATTTCTGCATGCAGCGCTTGAAGGTGGCACCGGCGTTCTTCAAGCCGAACGACATGGTGATGTAGCAATACGCCCCAAAGGGCGTGATGAAGGACGTCTTCAGGGCGTCGGCCGGGTCCAGCTTGATCTGGTGGTAGCCGGAGTAAGCATCCAGGAAGGACAGGAACTCACACCCGGCGGTCGAGTCGATGACTTGGTCGATCCGGGGGAGGGCAAACGGATCCTTGGGACAGGCCTTGTTGAGGCTGGTGTAGTCGATACACATGCGCAGGATCTTGTTCTTCTTCAGGACGAGGACTGGATTGGCCAGCCACTCGGGGTGAAAAACTTCCATTATGAAGCCGGCCGCCAAAAGCTTGGCGACCTCTTCACCAATAGTTCTTCTCTTCTCTTTGGAAAATCGTCATAGGGGTTGACGGACAGGCTTGGCGTCCTTGCGGACGTGAAGTTTGTGCTCGGCGTACTTCCTCGGGATACCCGGCATGTCCTTGGGGGTCCATGTGAAGATATCCCGATTCTCATGGAGGAAGTCGACGAGCTCGCCTTCCTATTTGCGGTCGAGGCGGGCGCCTATGACAACGTACTTGCTGCAGCTGGGGTCTTCTGGGTTGAGCTTCACTTTCTTGGTCTCCTTGGAGGGCTTGAAGGCGGCCTCGTCGGCCGGGTCCAGGGTCGGGCTCGACGCGGCGGAGGCCTCGCCTGCCAGGGCGACGATCAGGTCGAGCTGGCGCCGCTCCTCGGCAATGACCAGCGACTCGGCCAACTTGGCGCCATCTCGGGCGCACTCCAGGGACTTGCGGTAATCGTCGGTGATGGTGATGAGGCCCTTGGGACCCGGCATCTTCATCTTCAGGTACGCGTAGTGAGGAACCGCCATGAACTTGGCGAGCGCGGGCCGACCCAGCAACGCGTGATATGCGCTGGACAGGTCCACCACCTCGAACCAGATCGGTTCACGCCGGAAGTGGCCGCTGTCACCGAACAAGACATCTAGCCTGGCCCAGCAAATGGGGGAGTAGGAGAGGCCGGGCACGATGCCCTGGAAGGTCGTTCGGGTCGGCTCCAGGTCCTCGGTCTTGAGGCCGAGCTTGGTCATCGTGTCGCGGTAGAGGATGTTGATGCTGCTGCCGGCCGTTGATGAGGACTCGGGAGAACTTGCATGTGCGCCGCGTGATGATGGTGGGGTTGAGGACGAGGGCGTAACCACCCGAACTCGGCATGACTGCTGGGTGATCCTCCCGGGTCCAGGTGATCGGGCGATCCGACCAATGCATGAACTCCGGCTTGGCCGGGACGACGGTGTTCACCTTCTGCCGAAGGAGGCGCTTGTTGCGCTTGTCGTCGCCGAGGCTGGTGAAGACGGTGTAGGCCGCATTCTGGTCCGGGTAGGCATCGTCGCGCATCGCGCCGCCAGCTGGAGGCGGCGGTGGAGGCGGCTGTCCCGCGCCGGGAGCCGGAGCCGGAGGGGGTGGGACGTCGCCCCTCATGATGCGCTTGGTGATGGCGCACTGCCGAAGCGTGTGCGTGGAGGGTTTTGCGCTGCTGTGGTGCTTGTAGGGGGCGTCAAGTATCTGCTCGAAGCTCATGGCGGGTTGCCATGCCGTCTTGCCGGTTTGCCGGCGCTTCGCCGCCGGGTCCGCCGCGGACTCGGCAGCCGCGACGAGCCGGTTGTCATTTCGCGGCGCCGGCTGGTCGGCCTTGCGCTTGTTGTTCTGCTGATGCTGCTATCGGCTCCTTTCGCCGGCCGGCTTCGGAGGGGGAACCGGCTTTGTCTTGCCGGCTTCATCCAGCGCCACCTGGATCTTCATGGCAGAGTCGGCGGTGGCGTACATGTCCGCCATCACCATGAGCACGGCCATGGTGGCCGGCTCAGAGCGTAAGATCTTGTGCTTGAGGAGGGTGCCGTCTCGGCACCCGCTGACGAAGTACTGGATCGCCTGGACTTCATGGACGCCCTCGCAGCTGTTCCGGAGCTCGGTCCAGTGTGCAAGGTACTCGCGACTGGTTTCCGTAGGCCCTTGCACGCACATGGCGAGCTGGCTAGGGCGGCCGGGCCGCTTGTAGGTCCCCATGAAGTTGCGGACGAAGGATCCCTCGAAGTCCACCCACGTGTTGATGCTGCCCATCGGCAGGCTGTTCAACCACATGTGGGCCGACCCTTGGAGCATGAGCGGTGCATAGCGCATGGCGAGACGACGATTGGCACCGGTGATGCCAATGGTCGTGGTGTAGTCGGTGAGCCAGTCTTCTGGTTTCACCGTCCCGTTGTACTTGGGGGTGTCGCGGGGGAGCATGAATCCTTTGGGGAAGGGCTCCTCCTGGATACGCGGGCCGAAGCACGTTGGCCCGATAGCGCCGCTCTCGTCCACCTCTAGGGAGCGAGCGAGCCGGTCGAGGCGGTGGCGAGTGTTGGCGTCGTCGATGGCACGCGGGCCAAGTCGACTTGCGGCCAGGCCACGGGGGGCCGGGTCGGTTGGAGCCGGACGCCGGCCATGCTGGCCGGGTCCGCACTGGATCTCTAGGACGGACTCGTCACCCAATCGGCCGGCGACTGTAGCGGCCGGGTCGCGCCGAGTCCGGGCTCGGCCGGAGTGCGCCTCGCCAGGTGGTGAGGAAGCGGTGTGCAGAAGTTCGCCGGGCCCGCCAAGGCGGGCGGAGCCGGATCCCGCCGACTTGGCGAGCTGGTTGAGGCGGTCCTGCTGGGTGTTGGCGGCATGGAGGAGTTCGTGCATCCACCCGATGCGCTCTTTTAGCTCCTCACTTGCGAGCTGGTCCAGGCCAGTTGCGGCTGCTTGGGCAGGACGCATATTCTTTGTTGGGGTCTCGTAGAGGGTTGGGACAACACCGAGGGCCCGGCCGATCGCTCCTCCCCGGGCACGCACGTCGACGACCCGGCTTGGGTCGGCCGCGGCGGGCGTGAATCCATAGGCGGCATCGCGCTCCAGCTGGGCGGCGTCCAGGCGACGCTGAGTGACCGCGAGTGTCTCGGACAGGTCCAGCATCTGCTGGCGCCTTTCCTCGAGCTGGGTTCGGGACTCAGCGACGTTGGTGGCGTCGACGTCGGTGCCGATGGGGATGCGGAGGCTCTGCATCATGGCGCGCAACGGATCAGACGGCTCGATCCGATCCGTTGCGGCCTTGGCTTCGGCAGCCTTCCTCGTCTTGCTCGACGAGGAGGAGGCGTCGTCACCGGTGACGAAGACCTCCACGTGGACATCCATTGCCCCGGCGGAAATGCCGTCGCCGAGGGAGAGGGGAGAGTCGGAGTAGCTGAGCACCTCGCTGGGGTACTCATTGGCCGCGAACGCATCAGAGATGCGCAGCGCGGCGAAGGAGGTGACAAGCGCGCCGATGACGTCATCCGCCAGCGCGACGGACTCGTCGGTGTAGGAGAAGGGCCCCGTCTGAAGCATGTTCCCGGCCAGCTCCTCGAGCTGCCCCACGGTGGGCGCCAACTGTCGTGGTGGGCGCACGGCAGATGCCCAGGGATGGCTAAAGAGAGGAGGAGGCTCGAGGGCGCTTGTGGGCTCCAGAGGCGAGGTTGGCATGAGCGGGCGCGGGACGCCAGACATACCCAGGTTCGGGGCTCTCCGGAGAGATAATACCCCTAGTCCTTCCGAGTGTAGTTGGATGATCGGTAGTACAATGTTGCTCCTGGAGCTGTATGGAGGAGGAAGGAAGCTGGCCAAGGCTTGGGCTGCTCATTCTCTCCGGTGTCGCTATTGTGTGGCTAGTCCTATGCTTGCTTGCTTTTCTCTCGTATGTGTCTTCTGCTTTCTCTCTTGTTCTGTTGCCTCATGATCGTGGGCTCCCGGGGGGTTTTATAGTCCAACCCCCTGGGGGTACAATGGTAATGTTACAAGTTGGTGGGTCCGTATTGTCGGTGTCCGGGAACCCGGGCTGGGTCCCGCTGAGGGCTTGTGGTTCGTCGGGTTCCCCTAGGTGCGGGCCCCACATGCCTAGGAGGACTATGCGCCGTCTTGTCGATCGTCAGGGCATGGCCGAGTCAAGTCGTGTACAGTGCTCTCCATCAGGTTGCCGCTTGTTGTCGTCAGTGGTGAAGGCGGGGGCACTGTAGCCACGCCAGCTCTGGTCAGCGGGTAGGTGAGGGGCACTATTGCCAAGTTCCTGCTGACCAAAGGCATGGGCGGGGCACTGTTACCTCGGTCATTGTTGATTGAAGTCTCGTCCCATCATACGGCCTGGATGGGACGGGAGTTGACCCGTGGCTGGATTGTGTAGCACGCCACAGATGGTGCTGGCTTGTCGAGGAGGCTTCGGTTGTGCCGGGTTCGGCTGTCTTGCGCTAGTTGTCGGGGCCGAGTCGACGTGTCTTGCCGGGTCGGCTAGTCTGGCCGGCTTGCGGGGCTTGGTCGGGTCGAGCAACCCGGCCAAGCGCGTGCCGGTATTGATGTAGCGACCCAACCTCAAACGGTCAAGCCTCTGTGTATCCGTGCCATCCCTGGATCGGTATGCTGGCACACACAGTACATCAATGTATATATCAAAGTACAATCACATGTATAAATAACGTAAAACTGATATATACCTCATAAGTCTCAGCGGAAACAAACATAAGGGTGTGGAGTCCATCAACGCCAATGGCAAGTTGAGTATAGACCGTAACCCTACAACGTAACTCTTACTCATCGTAGAAAATTCCTGCAACATAAGACATTGCAGCCCTGTAGGTCAGTACATTGAATGTACTGGCAAGTCACATCATAAGAATAATGAACCTATTGTACATGCAATTTGGCTGGTGGAAAGCTCTAAGTTTAGTTTTTGCATAAAGCTAGTTTTTCCCTAGAATAAAAGATATTATTCTACCACTACTATATAGCATAGGATGAGTTGGCAAACCCAACTCAATCCATTCCCAAGGTTTCATTTAAAACCCAACTATTTAATTAAGAGTGATGAGATCTCCCAGCATTTCCACTACTAGATGCTCAAGTTGTCCGTAACCGGGGACATGACTAATCGATTAGGTTTTAACACTCTGCAGAGGTTTGCGCACTTTTCCCCACAAGACTCGATCGCCTCCCTTGAAGTTCTCGCACTGCCTGGCGTTTGAGAACAGGATGACCGAGACATAGTCTTTCGAAAATGTTCCCCCTTGACCCACGGATAGGCCGGTACACCTACATCATTCTACATCTGTTAGCCCATCCCGGAAGGGGTCACACTAACTACTCAACTAAGCCAGAGCCCATATTGGCTTGTGGCTGCACATGTAAGCTTCTAGACATGAGAATACATTTGATCTCTTTGAGCCTGGGCGGTCGACCACTAGTGGTGCACCACCATGGATTAACCATGCATGCTCCCACTATACTTCACCACCATTCAAACCAAATACCGCCCAGGTAGTTCATTTACAAGTCTTGGTCCTGATTACTACTTTGTCACTCATGTCTCACCATGTTCGCTTCCCAAACCACGTCTACATTTAGCAAGGCAAAAACAAACTTACACGGTGGTGACAAGGGTGTATAGATCAGACCTACCTCAAATGAACTACTAGGTAACGGCATAGCCATCTGGCAACAATAAATCCTATCATGCAATCCTACCACAAAAGGACTAAGTGTGTAATATAAACATAGGTAATTGGAAGAATGGTCAAATGTGAACTTGCCTGGTAATAGTTGATGAAGATGATATCGCTCTCAAAAATTTACTTAATAGAACTATTCATCACTCTCCGATGAAAATCTATAAAGTCAAACATTGCACTCACATAAGCAATCATTTCAGAGAACCAAGAAGAACATGCAAAGCAAAAGTCTAGGAAAACCAAATGAACATTCAACACACTTAACTAGCATGGAAATATCCTAAGTGCAAAACAACATGTGACATAGGGTGCAAAGATGTGATGTGTACTAAAGTGCATACATGGCATAATAGTAAAACTATCATAGACAGGCCATTTTTGTGCGGAAAATGTGTGACAATGGTCCAAGTGGTAGGGTTTGGCTACGGTGAGATGGTGCAAAAAGAATCACATCAATCGGAGCTACAGTTTAGGAGATATGGCCAATTGAAGTTTGAATTCAAATCTGAATAAAGTTCAACTTTGAATTTAGTCAAAAGTTTTCAAAATTGGTTTTCTGGATAAATCTATTCGAGACGAACATTTTGCCACTGGTTTCATCGAATTTGGAGTTATGGTTAAAAAGATACGACCATTCGAAGTTTAAGGGCTAAACTGAAATTTACAGGGACTTGACTATGAAAGTTTTATTAGCGACCAGGTCCCTGGCCACATGGTGGCTTCCTATTGGCCGAGCAGCATTCTTTGCGGAAGCTATTCGGCGAACGGCCGCTACCTAAGCAAAACAACTACCGCGGCAACAAAAAAAAGCGGAGACCGATTTTTAACTAAACCCCACGGTTTATTTAAAACCGTGGTTAACCGATCTAATCCAAATAAATAAAAAAAACTAAACTAAACGAACGAGGCGGAGGCTCGGCTTACAGCGGCGACGACGACAGGAGACGACGGCACAGGCGTCGGGCGTCGCGCGACGGACAAGGCGGCGGCTCCGGTGGTCCTCAGCGGCGGCGAAGGGGTCGGGGAGGTCGGGTGCGCCGTGGGCGGTGTGCTGGTGGGGTCGGTGGGTGGCGGGGTGGCCAGTGACGAGCGGAGGGAGGCGGCGGAACTCTGGTGCTCCGGCGAGGACGCGGGTCGTCGGGGCGTCGTCTCCGGTGGTCCCTAGGGGCAAAAACCAAGTCAACTGGATGCGGTAGATCGAGAGAATGAGATTGACAGAGAGATTGGAGGCCGGGGTGGTCTACGAGCAACAAAAACAACGGCGAGGTCCTCCGCCTCCGGCGAGGTCCCACTGACGAAGGCGGCGGCTGTGATGAGCGAGGGGCGAGCGAAGTGGCAGAATCGAATGAGGGGCATCGGGGGCATTTATAGGCGCGAGGAGGGGCTGCGGAGTTGCGGGGATGAGGCTTATCCCAAGAGCAATGGCGTCGGTTGCGGGCGCGGCTCGTGCTCTATCCCGAGCGGGACAAATGGGAGGTTGGGGACGGTGGCTTGGGCAGCGGGCCCCACCTGGCAGCGGCAGCTGCGTGCGAGCGAGCGGGAGACATCGGGCGTGCGAGGCGCTCGGGCGGCCTGGGACGGCCTGGCCGGTCGGGCACTAGGCCAGCTGGCCAGTTGGCCAGTGGGCCGCGCGGCTGGGTGGCTGCTGGGCTGGCTGGCCAGCGCATGCGTGCGTGTATCTTTTTTTTTACAGAACAACAACTACAACAGAGCAAAAATAAAAATAAAACAAAAATTACATAGGCATATTATATACCAAAATGCTCGGAAAAATACCAAGAATAAGATGAACTATTTTCCAAGTTCAAATAAAATCCAAAATAAATCATAAAAGTCAAACAATGCTGTTGTTACATTTAAAATCAATAAAAATCATTTTTAAAATAGCAAAATGATTTCAAATTCATTTTCTCCTAATTTTATATTGTAGGGAATCATTTTACCCTTATTTCCATTTATTTATTTTTAGGAGAAAAATATTTTGAATAGAAATCAAATAACTCCCAATTGGATTTGAATTTGGAATTTCAAACAACTTCAAATGGAAAATGAGTTTCAAATAACTTCAAAGTGACTTCCAATTTATTCCTTTGAAACTTCCAACTCTCTTTCTTCAAATATGAAGAAGTCATTTTATCTTCCCTCATGAACTCATTGAGTTGCTTAAAGTTTCCAAGATTGAAATATTTCAAAATGGAATTCAAATTATTTTCAAACCCCTTTTCATTTCTTTAAATGGAAGAAGTCATATCATCTTCACTCTAGGGTTTTGTGAGGAAATGAATTTGAATTCAGGAAGATCAAAATGCAAGATGCAAAGTTTTGGGAAAGTCCTTTTATTCCCTCTCATTCAACTTTCAAAAACTTTTCAATTTCCAACCATTTTCACACAATCAATCACACAACAATAAAACAAACAATCATAATAATTTATTTAATATAACATTCCAAAATTTAGAATTTTGGGATGTTACAATTGAGGGGCAGTGCCAACCCCGTTGTTTTTCGAGGAGGATCCGGGTTCCGTTGCCTGCCCGGGGTCCATGCCCCCGACAGAAAACCAACGCAATGCTCAAGAGGTAGCAGGAAGGGAGAAGGAAAGGGGAGGATTCGGCCTTCCCCTTTCCTTCCCCTCCCCCTTCTCTTTCCTTCCCCCTCCAATGCATATGGAAGGGGGGAGGCCGACTTGGATGAGGCACCTGATGTCGCTTGAACCTACGTCGGTATTTCCCTAAAGAGGAAGGGATTATGCAGCACATCAGCGATAGGTATTTCCCTCAGATATGAAACCAAGGTTATTGAACCAGTAGGTGAACCAAGCAACACAACGTAAACAACCCCTGCACACAAATAACAAATACTCGCAACCCGACGTGTTAAAGGGGTTGTCAATCCCTTCCGGGTAACGGCGCCAGAAATTGGTGTGTGACGGGAGAAAGTTGTAATAGATTGAATAAATAGATCGCAAATAAAATAAAGTGCAGCAAAGTATTTTTGGGTTTTTGGATTCATAGATCTAAAAATAAAAGCAAATAAGAGTAGATCGCGAAGGCAAATAATATGAGAAAGAGACCCGGGGGCCGTAGGTTTCACTAGTGGCTTCTCTCGTGAAATAGCAAACGGTGGGTGAAAAAATTACTGTTGGGAAATTGATAGAACTTCAAATACTCATGACGATATCCAGGCAGTGATCATTACATAGGCATCACGTCCAATATTAGTAGACCGACTCCTGCCTGCATCTACTACTATTACTCCACACATTGACCGCTATCTAGTATGCATCTAGTGTATTAAGTTCATGGAGAAACGGAGTAATGCAATAAGAACGATGACATGATGTAGACAAGATCTATCTATGTAGAGATAGACCCCATCGTTTTATCCTTAGTAGCAACGATACATACGGGTGGGTTCCCCTTCTGTCACTGGGATCAACCACCATAAGATCGAACCCACTACAAAGCACCTCTTCCCATTGCAAGATAAATAGATCAAGTTGGCCAAACAAAACCCAAATATCAGAGAATAAATACGAGGCTATAAGCAATCATGCATAAAAGAGATCAAAGAAACTCAAATACTTTCATAGATATAAAAAGGATAGATCTGATCGTAAACTCAAAGTTCATCGGATCCCGACAAACACACCGCAAAAGAGTTACAACATACGGATCTCCAAGAGACCATTCTATTGAGAATCAAGAGAGAGAGAGAGATGAAGCCATCTAGCTACTAACTACGGACCCGAAGGTCTACAAAGAACTACTCACGCATCATCGGAGAAGCACCAATGGAGGTGGTGAACCCCATCCGAGATGGTGTCTAGATTGGATCTGGTGGTTTTGGACTCTGCAGCGGCTGGATCAATATTTTGTCGACTCCCCTAGGGTTTTGGGAATATTGGGGTATTTATAGAGCAAAGAGGCAGTCCGGGGGGCACCCGAGGTGGGCATAACCCACCAGGGCGTGCCCTGGTGGGTTGTGCTCCCCTCGGGGCACCCCCCGGCGCAGCCAGGGCCCATTGTGTTCCTTCCGGACCATAAAAAATCCCCGTAAAGTTTCGTGGCATTTGGACTCCATTTGATATTGATTTTCTGCGATGTAAAAAACATAGAAAAAAACAGCAACTGGCACTTGGCACTATGTCAATAGGTTAGTACCAAAAATGATATAAAATGACTATAAAATGATTATAAAACATCCAACATTGATAATATAACAGCATGGAAGAATAAAAAAAGTATAGATACATTGGAGACATATCAGCATCCCCAAGCTTAACTCCTACTCGTCCTCGAGTAGGGAAGTGATAAAAACAGAATTTTTGATGTGGAATGCTGCCTAACATGTCATACCATAATATTTTCTCTATAGCATGGACATTTGGACTTTTATATTGTTCAAAGCAATAGTCTAGTTTTGACATGATAATTTAAATACTCAAGCATATCAACAAGCAACCATGTCTTTCAAAATATCAACGCTAAAATAAGCTATCCCTAGCCGATCATGATCAACCATTGATTCATTCATGAAACACACTCGCATATTAGCTACTCCCAATACTCAAGTACGATCATATTGCGTCCTAGTTGGTGCTTTTATAAGAGAAGATGGATACTCAAATTCAAAAAAATCCATAAAGTAAAAAAGAAAGGCCCTTCACATCGGGAAGTAAGGATTTGTAGAGGTGCCAGAGCTCAAAGCGTAAAATTTAGAGGTAAAAACATTTTGGGAGGTGTATCCATCCCACCAACGAAAACGACTTAGAGTTCCCAACACTTTCCATGCTAAATATATCATAGGTGGTTCCCAAACAGAAAATAAAGTTTATTCCTTTTTCCACCATACTTTCACTTTCCATGGCTAACTGTATCCATGGGTGCCCTCCATAACAACACTTTCCAAGGAATTTATTATTTGGCAACATAAAGTAAATTCATTTTTTCATTTCGGGACTGGGCATCCCTAATACCTTTGCCTTACTCTCGTGCAATGACAAGTGAATAAACACTCATCTTGAGAATAACACATCTAACATGGAAAATATTTGCCACCCCTCACCGCTCCACGAGCGAAACGAACACACAAAAGAGAAGTTTATTTTCGAAAATTAGAGATGGCACATGAAAATTTTCTTAGAACGGCAAAAGAATACCGCATATAGGTAGATATAGTGGACTCATGTGGCAAAACTAGGTTAAAGGATTTTGGATGCACAAGTAGTGATCACACTTAGTGCAAAATGAAGGCTAGCAAAAGATTGAGAAGCGACCAACCAAGAAACGAATAATCTCATAAGCGAGCATTAAGCATAACTAACATCGAATAATGCACCACAAGTAGGATATAATTTCATTGCATCACTATTGACTTTCGTGCTTGCATAGGGAATCACAAACCTTAACATCAATATTCTTACTAAAGCATAATTACTCATCAAGATGACTCACATATCACATCATCATATCTCAAAATTATTACTAAGAATCAAGTTTATTTTGTCCAATGATCTTCATGAAAGTTTTTATTATATCCTTCTTGGATATCTATCACTTTGGGACTAATTTTCATGTGTTGCTTTTCATAAGCTCAAACAAATATAAGTGAAGATCATGAGCATAATTTTTCTTTCTCTCAAATTAATTTAAGTGAAGCAAGAGAGAATTTCTTAAAAAATTTACTAACTCTCAAATAAATCTAAGTGAAGCAAGAGAGCATTTCTTCAAAAATACTAAGCACACCGTGCTCAAAAAGATATAAGTGAAACACTAGAGCAAGTCCATAGATCATAAAAATTTAAGTAAAGCATAGAGCAATTCTAACAAGTCATGACCTAATTTTGGCTCTCTCAAATAGATGTGTCTAGTAGGGGATCAAGACTTAAAACACAAAATAAAACAAGCAAAGTCTCAAATCATACAAGACGCTCCAAGCAAAACACATAGTATGTGACAAATAAAAATATAGCTTCGAGTAAAATACCGATGGTCATTAGAAGAAAGAGGGGATGCCACTCGGGGGCATCCCCAAGCTTAGTTGGTTGCTCATTTTTGGATAATAGCTTGGGATGCTGGGGCATCCCCAAGCTTAGGCTCTTCTACTCCTTATTCCTTCATCCATCGTAAGATAACCCAAAACTTGAAAACTTCAATCACACAAAACTCAACAAAACCTTCATGAGATCCGTTAGTATAAGAAAATAATAAATCACTACTATAAGTTTTGTATCAAATCAATTAATGTTTTGTTCTTGCATTATATCTACTGTATTCCAGCTTTTCTATGGCAAAACTCATCAAAGAAAACCATAGATCCATCAAAATAAGCACACAACACAAAGAAAACAGAATCTATCAAAATAGAACAGTCTGTAGTAATCTGACTATTTCGAATACTTCTGTAACTCAAAAAGTTCTTAAAAATTAGGAAGACCTGAGCAATTTGTATATTGATCTACTGCAAGTGGAATGGGTATTTTATCGCTCTCCGGTAAAAAATGAGAATTATTTTTGTGAGAGCAAAAATTTCTGTTTTTTCCCCAAGATCAAACAACTATCACCCAAGAAGATTCTAAAGGCTTTAGCTGGCACAAACACTAATTATAACACAAAAAACACAATCATAATAGTATCATAATTGTGCTAGCACTCAAAAACAGGAAGCAAAAAAGCAAAGTTAAATTTTATTCATTGGGTTGCCTCCCAACAAGCACTATAGTTTTACGCCCTTAGCTAGGCATAAATTTTTTTTGATGCTCGCATGAAAGATAATAATTGCAACACAAAGAGAGCATCATAAAACATGTGAAAAACATATTTAAGTCTAACATACTTCCTATGCATAGGAAATTTATAAGAAACAAATTATCAATACAATAAATATATAGCATATGCAAAGGAGATGAATAAACATTGACAATCTCAACATAACAAGAGGTAATTTAGTAACACAAAAATTTCCACAACCATATTTTCCTCTCTCATAATAATTACATGTAAGATCATAATAAAATTCAACTATAGCTATCACACAAAATATTCTCTTCATGATCCGCATGCATGCAAAGTTGACACTCTTCCAAAATAGTGGGATTATCATCAAATAAAGTCATGACCTCTCCAAAACCACTTTCATCAAAAATTTCATAAGACTGAACACTCTCCAAATATGTGGGGTTATTTTTAGCTAAAGTTGATACTCTTCCAAACCCACTTTCAATATTATCGCAAACATATTCATGATCAGGCTTAAATAAATTTTCAAGATCATAAGAAACATCACCCCAATCATGATCATTGCAACAAGTAGTGGACATAGCAAAATTAGCATCCCCAAGCTTGGGGTTTCGCATATTATTAGCACAACTGACATTAATAGAATTTATAGTAAAAGCATTGCAATCATGCTTTTCATTCAAGGAGCTATCATGAATCACTTCATAAATTTCTTCATCACAATGCAAAACTTCATAAAGATAATCTAGTGCACTCAACTCACTAGCAATTGGTTCATCATGATTGGATCTTTTAAAAAGATTAGCAAGTGGATGAGGATCCATATCAATAGATTTTTAGCAAGCAAAGATGCAAGCAAATAAAAGGCACATGGTAACCCAAGCAAACAATAGATCTGACGAGAAAATGGTGAACGAAAAAGAGGGCGAATAAAAACGGCAAATTTTTGTGAAGTGGGGGAGAGGAAAATGAGAGGCAAATGGAAAATAGTGTAAATTGCGAGGAGATGAGATTTGTGATTAGGAACCTGGTATCTGTTGAAGATACTCCCCGGCAACGGCGCCAGAAATTCCTTTTGATGTCGCCTGAAGCCACGTCGGTATTTCCCCAAAGAGGAAGGAATGATGCAGCACAGCGGCGGTAGGTATTTCCCTCAGATATGAAACCAAGGTTATCGAACCAGTAGGAAAACCAAGCAACACACCGTTAACAGCCCTTGTACACAAATAACAAATACTCGCAACCCGACATGCTAAAGGGGTTGTCAATCCCTTTCGGGTAACGGTGCCAGAAATTGGTGTGTGGCGGGAGAAAGTTGTAATAGATTGAATAAATAGATCGCAAATAAAATAAAGTGCAGCAAAGTATTTTTGGTTTTTTGGATTAATAGATCTGAAAATAAAAGCAAACAAAAGTAGATCGCAAAGGCAAATAATATGAGAAAGAGACCCGGGGGCCGTAGGTTTCACTAGTGGCTTCTCTCGAGAAAAATAGCAAATAGTGGGTGAACAAATTACTGTTGGGTAATAGATAGAACTTAAAATACTCATGATGATATCCAGGCAATGATCATTACATAGGCATCACGTCCAAGATTAGTAGACTGACTCCTGCCTGCATCTACTACTATTACTCCACACATCAACCGCTATCCAGCATGCATCTACTGTATTAAGTTCATGGAGAAATGGAGTAATATAATAAGAATGATTACATGATGTAGACAAGATCTATCTATGCAGAGATAGACCCCATCGTTTTATCCTTAGTAGCAACGATACATACATGTCGGTTCCTCTTCTGTCATTGGATCAAGCACCGTAAGATCGAACACACTACAAAGCACCTCTTCCCATTGCAAGATAAATAGATCAAGTTGGCCAAAAGAACCAAATATAAGAGAATAAATATGAGGCTATGAGCAATCATGCATAAAAGAGATCAAAGAAACTCAAATACTTTCATGGATAAAAAAAGATAGATCTGATCATAAACTCAAAGTTCATCGAATCCCAACAAACACACCACAAAAGAGTTACATCATGGATCTCCAAGAGACCATTGTATTGAGAATCAAGAGAGAGAGAGAGATGAAGCCATCTAGCAACTAACTACGGACCCGAAGGTATACAAAGAACTACTCATGCATCATCGGAGAGGCACCAATGGAGGTGGTGAACCCCATCCGAGATGGTGTCTAGATTGGATCTGGTGGTTCTGGACTCTGTGGTGGCTGGATCAATATTTCGTCGACTCCCCTAGGGTTTTGGAAATATTGGGGTATTTATAGAGCAATGAGGCGGTCTTGGGGGCACCCGAGGTGGGCACAACCCACCAGGGCGTGCCTGGGCCTCCTGGCGCGCCCTGGTGGGTTGTGCTCCCCTCGGGGCACCCCAGGCGCAGCCAGGGCCCTTGTGTTCCTTCTGGTCCATAAAAAATCTCGGTAAAGTTTCGTGGCATTTGGACTACGTTTAATATTGATTTTCTACGATGTAAAAACAAAAAAACATCAACTGGCACTTGGCACTATGTCAATAGGTTAGTACCAAAAAATGATATAAAATGATTATAAAACATCCAAGATTGATAATATAACAGCATGGAACAATCAAAAATTATAGATACGTTGGAGACGTATCAGCGCCCAAGTAGGATTACTCCTACTTGGGGCGCCCCTTGCAGCCCATCTCCCTCTCCCACCTATATATATGTGGGGGGGCACCACTAGAACACACAACATTGATTCCTAGCCGTGTGCGGCGCCCCCCTCCACAGTTTACGCCTCCGGTCATATTCACATAGTGCTTAGGCGAAGCCCTGCGTGGATCACTTCACCATCACTGTCACCACGCCATCGTGCTGACGAAACTCTCCCTCCACACCTTGTTGGATCAAGAGTATGAGGGACGTCATCGAGCTGAACGTGTGCAGAACTCGGAGGTGTCGTACGTTTCGTGCTTGATCGATCGGAACGAGAAGAAGTTCGACTACATCAACCGCGTTGTCAAACGCTTCCGCTTTCGGTCTACGAGGGTACGTGGACACACTCTCCCCTTATCGTTGTTGTGCATCTCCTAGATAGATCTTGCATGGGCATATGAAATTTTTTGAAATTGCATGCTACGTTCCCCAACAAGAAGGAGATTGAGCGGCTAACTAAAGAACTAAACACTCTTAAGTTAGCTCATGAAACTACCTTGGAAGATCATCGAGAACTTTTAAAGACTCATGACAAGCTACACTTTGAAAAGCTCAACCTTGAGAAAGAACATGAGTTTTTAAAGGCAATCAATGATGATCTTCGCAAGAAAAGTTCTTCTTACATTGCCAAGCATTTACTCTTGTCTACTTACATGCCATAAGTTAAATCTAGTAACAAGTAGAAGAAATATTCTTCATCTAGTAGTAAAAACAATCATGCTAAATCCAATGTTGTTGCTTCTAGTATCCCTCTTGATTACACTAATGATTCTCTTAGCCAAGTTACACTTGAGCAAGAAAATAGCATATTGAAGGGAATTATAGAGAAAGGTGTTTACAAGAGCCTTGCCGGAAGTAAGCATTTTGAGGAAACAGTACACAAGCAAGGAAGACACCGGAAGAATCAAGGTGTTGGTTTTGAACAAAAGTTCAATGCCAATGGAGTTGAGTGGGAAGAAGATCAATACCCCAAGACAAAGTTTGTTCCTCAACAAGAGAAGTATGATCCTACTTCTTTCAAAGGAACACAATCTCAAGATGATCTTCCACCACAAGAGCACAAGCAAAAAGGCAAGGACAAGCTTCAAGAGGAGATTGATGCATTCGAGGAGGCACCCAAGGCCTTGGTCAAGTGGGTTCCCAAGACTACATCAAGTTCTACTTCATCAAGTACAACTACAACTCCAAGGATTCCCATCAAGATGGTGTGGATCCCGAAGAAGAAGAACTAGAGAATTCTTGAGGGTGACTCCGCCAACCTACTTCACTCTTATCATTTTGGCAAGGACAAGTGCAAACAACTTTCATATCTTGCACTAGTTCAAGGAGTCACAAACCCTCTTGTTGGTACGACAAGGGACAAGGTAACCTAATGCTTCCATGGACATCATCTTGTGTACACATCACTCTATGTCTATGGATATCCTTGTTTGTTCCTTGTGGGACTAACCCATGTAGGTATTGAAAGTGCAACTCATTCCAAAGGATTGCTCTGAATGATCTACATCAACATTGAGCATCCACATCTTCAACACCTACATGAAGTCATCGTCGGCAAAACCCAAGGTTAGTTGATCCCTCTTAGGGGGGATATCACATCTAGGGGGAGCTTTACTCTAATCAATTGAGTTAAAGCAACTCTAATGGTGTGAACACAACAATGCTTTATGAAAAAGTGGTAACCCCACTTGTGCTTAAACGATGAGTATGACCTATGATCAAATGTTCTCATTTGACTCCTAAGTCAATATACTTATATATAGATGACCTAGTCATCACCAATTGCTTGATAGATGCTAGAGTGTTTGTGCATGCTTTGTCACATATTTCTTCTGCCATCTTATTGTGTGAGCATGTTGGTTGCATATTTTACTCATTCGAGGACATCCATTTGTTGCTTTGATTGTTTGGACTTTTCTCTTTTGCCAAATGGATGTACAAGAATGCCTAAGAACTCCCTCTATCTATCTATGCTTTTCTCGTCTCAAACTCTATTCATGCTACATCACAAAGTTTGATCAAGTCAGATTCAAACCACTCTGTGTGAGGAGCACTCGGAGTTCCCGGTTCGTCATAGACTTAAACTTCCAGAATCTCTTTGTGTATTTTAGTCTGACTGATTCATCCTTTTCGGTCCTACCGAGATCACTTAGTTGATCTAGGTTTTCAATCTCGGTGCAACCAATTAGAACCTATCAGTCACACCGAGTTGCAGTAACTGCCTGCAGTTTTACATCTCGGTGCCACCGAGTTGTTCCACTCGGTCACACCGACAGGGTCAGGTTATATATACCGACGGGCCAAATTTTGGAAAAATTTCCGAAACCTCTTCGCCCGCGCATAACCTACTCTGTCTCTTCGGGTCTCCGGATCATCCTCTCATCGCGAGCGAACTCCTGTCGTTGGTCTCCGCCGCCGTCAATGGCAATCTGCCCCGCCGTTGCCACCATAGCAAGTTCGCCGCTGAACTAGGGTACGAACTTGATCTTTGTGCTAATCCATAACTCTGATTCTTAGCACATTGCTTTGCCATGGTTCTTGCCATGAATGAAATCATCCTGTCCAGCGAAAATGTCCCATAGATTAGTTTTGATTTGAAAATTTAGGGTTAGGTCTCCGCCGAATTCATCTCGGGCCAACCAAGTTGTAGAAATCGGTCTCACCGATTTGGCTTAGGCCATTGCACACGCGTTTTCGGTCTGACCGAGAATTGCAAATCGGTGTGACCGAGTTCAATTCTCTGTGAAACCCTAGCAGTCTCGGTGACACCGAACTGTGACTCGGTCTGACCGAGTTCACTAGTTTAGGTTCCAAAACTGCTTCGGCATCACCGAGTTTACAAATCGGTAGATCCGAAATGCTTTCTGTGAAGACCTAAAACTAAGTTTTTGAGTCAATTGTTTTGAAAAACTCCTGTACTTTGTGATGCTCATCTACTCTACCTCATCTATAATCTATTCACAGGGTCTGCTAATAATTTGCCTGCAAGATGTCTGATCAAAGTGACAACCAAAACAAGTCTGAACAGCAGGTGCATATGAGTGAGGGCACTAGTCCCTTCAGTTCTTCTGATGATGGCAGCAGGAGCACACCAAGTAACTTGCCAAAGGCAGCTACCAGGACAAGGAAGAAGAAAACTTCTGATTCAGAGGATGAAGATTATGTGGCTGTTGAGGATGAGGCCACTTCAAAGAAAAAGGTGCTAAAAAGGAGTACGGCTCAGCTGCTACAGTCAAGCCAGGGATGCATAAGAAGGCACCAGCAAAGAGAGTCCCCATGTCTAGGGCCAGAGCATCCACTGCTGAAACCTCCAAGCCATCTGAAGAGGCAGTTGGAGAAGGAAAGAAAAGGAAGGAAAGGGTCAAGAATACCACTGCTAGAGTGCTTGGCAGATCATCAATTATGAGAGATGATGATGAAGAGGAAGAGGATGCTGCACCAGCACCCAAAGCACAAAAGCTCATGGGAGATGCAATCAGATCAGGGGCTGCTCCATCTAAGCCCAAAACTGCTCCCAAGGCTACTGCTCCAGCTCAGAAGCCCAAGAGAAGCACTAGAAACATTTTTGCTGAGGAAAAGAACAAGGCCCTAGTGCCTGAAGCTGCTGAAGAAGAAGATTACTCAGTTGTGTTGTGGAAGCTAAAACCCAAGATCCCTCACCAGGGTGATGCACATCCAGTTGCAGAAAACATGAAAATCAGGAAGGATGCAGGATTGAGACTATGGAGACAGTCCGATCCATATGCTGTCAAGAGAAGAACTGCTGTGGATTACATGTTTCACACCAAGGAACAGCAGAACTTCTATGAGACAGTGTTGCTTGACAAGAAGCCCATTGTATGTGACATGAAATGGGTGGATTAGGAATACATCTAGAAGAATGAAGATCACTATCCTGGAGTATATGATAGCTTTAAGGCATGTGGAGTTGATGAATTCGTTGCACAAAAGCTCACCAAGTGGAATGATGAGCTGATCATGCAGTTCTACTCCACTGCCCATTTCTATCCAGATGGGAAGATCGTTTGGATGTCTGAGGGTACCAGGTACCAATCTTTTGTTGATGAATGGGCTCAGTTGATCAATGCCCCAAAAGAAAGTGAGGATGACTTGGATGTTTATGCTGAGAAGAAGAAAGACCACAACACAATGGCCAACATGTACAAAGAGATCCCAGATGCTGCTTTGGATACATATATGTTTGGATCTGTCCACTACCTGTTGTCTGGTCTGCCTACCATAAACTAGATTCTGAGGCACACACTGCTACCCAAGTCAAGTGATCACAAGATGATCAGAGGACATGCTATAAACTTGCTGCACATATTTGATGTCCCATAGAAGTTCAAGGTCATGAGTTTGATTGTTGAGACAATCAAGAGGACTGCTGCTGACCAGAAGAGAAGCTATGGGTATGCCCCACAAATTCAGGAGCTCATCAACTCAAACATGGGCACAGGCACATACCTTAGAAGATCATCGAGAGCTTTTAAAGACTCATGAGAAGCCATGCTTTGAAAAGCTCAATCTAGAGCAAGAGCATGGGTTCTTAAAAGCAATTAATGATGATCTTCGTAAGAAAAGTTCTTCTTACATTGCCAAGCGTTTACTCTTGTCTACTTACATGGCACAAGTAAAATCTAGCAACAAGAGCAAGAAAGATTCTTCTTCTAGTAGTAACAATAATCATGTTAAATCCAATATTGTTGCTTCTAGTAGTTCTCTTGATTCCACTAATGATTCTCTTAGCCAAGTTACACTTGAGCAAGAAAATAGCTTATTGAAGGGAATTATAGAGAAAGGTGTTTACAAGAGCCTTGTCGGAAGTAAGCAATTTGAGGAAATTGTACGCAAGCAAGGAGGGCACTGGAAGAATCAAGGTGTTGGTTTTGAACGCAAGTTCAATGCCAATGGAGTTGAGTGGGAAGAAGATCAATATCCCAAGACGAAGTTTGTTCCTCAACAGGAGAAGTATGATCCCCCTTCTTTCAAGGGAACACAAGCTCAAGATGATCTTCCACCACAAGACCACAAGCTAAAAGGCAAGGATAAGCTTCAAGAGGAGATTGATGCATTTGAAGAAGCTCCTAAGGCCTTGGTCAAGTGGGTTCCCAAGACTACATCAAGTTCTACTTCATCAAGTACGACTACAACTCCAAGGATTCCCATCAAGATGATGTGGATCCCGAAGAAGAAGAACTAGAGAGTTCTTGAGGGTGACTCCGCCAACAAACTTCACCCATATTCATTTGGCAAGGACAAGTGCAATCAACTTCCACATCTTGCACTAGTTCAAGGAGTCACAAATCCTCTTGTTGGTAAGACAAGGGACAAGGTAAACTAATGCTTTCATGGACAACATCTTGTGTGAATTTCACTCTATGTCTATGGATATCCTTGTATGTTCCTTGTGGGACTAACCCATGTAGGTATTGAAAGTACAACTCACTCCAATGGATTGCTCCAAATGATCTACATCAACATTGAACATCTACATCTTCAACACCTACATGAAGTCATCATCAACAAAACCCAAGGTTAGTTCATCCCTCTTAGGGGGGATATCACATCTAGGGGGAGCTTTGCTCTAAGAATTGAGCTAAAGCAACTCTAATGGCATGAACACAACAATGCTTTATGTAAAAGTGGTAACCCCACTTGTGCTTAAACAATGAGTATGACCTACGATCAAATGTTCTCGTTTGACTCCTCAGTCAATGTACTCATATATAGATGACCTAGTCATCACCAATTGCTTGATAGATGCTAGAGTGTTTGTGCATGCTTTATCATATATTTTATTTTCTATCTTATTGTGTGAGCATGTTGGTTGCATATTTTTGCCATTCGAGGACATCCATTTGTTACGTTGATTGTTTGGCCTTTTTTCATTTTGCCAAATGGATGGACAAGAATGCCTAAGAACTCCCTCTAGCTATCTATGCTTTTCTCGTCTCAAACTCTATTTATGCTACATCACAAAGTTTGAACAAGTCGAATTCGGACTCTCCGGGTGAGGAGCACTCGGAGTCACCGATCCGTCAAGGGCTTAATTTCCAAAACCTCTTAGTGTATTTCGGTCTGACCGATCCATCCCATTCGGTCATACTGAGTTCATTAAGTTGATCTAGGTTTTGATCTTGGTGCAACCGATTAGAACAGTTCGGTCTCACTGAGTTGCAGCAACCGCTTGCGATTCTGCATCTTGGTGCCATTGAGTCATTCCACTCGGTCACACCGACAGTGTCTGGATATATATACCCGGGCTGAAAATTTCTCCAAAGCCTTCGCCCGCACCTGTCCAGCTCTGCGTACTCGTGGTCTTCAGATCGTCTCCTCATCGCCCGCGACCTCCTGTTGCTGGTGTTCGCCGGCGTCAACAGAAATCTTCGCCATCGTTGTCGCCGTAGCAGGTTCATCACCAAGCTAGGGTATGAACTCGACCCTTTGTGCTTTCCTCACTCTGATTCTTAGCACAAAGACAATGCCATGATTCTTACCATGATTGAAATAGTTCTATCCAATCAATACTTCCTCTAGATTGGTTTTGATCCAAAAACTTAGGGTTAGGTTTCCGCCGATCTCGTCTCAGACCGACCGATTTGAAAAATCCGGTCACACCGATTTGGCCCAGGCCATTGCACATGTACTACTCGGTCCAAACGAAGTGTACGAATCGGTGTGACCGAGTTTACTTGCTCTGTGAAACCCTAGCATCTCGGAGTCACCGAACTGTGTCTCGGTCTGACCGATTTCACATGTTTAGACTTTAAAGTTGCTTCGGTGTCACCGAGTTTGTCATATCGGTAGCTCCGAAATGCTTTTTGCAGAAAACTAAAATTAAGTTTTTGAGTCATTCTTTTTGCCAAAACAGCTGCACTTTGTGATGCTCATCCACTCTACCTATACCCATCTGTTCACAGGGTCAATTTCAGCAATGCCAGACCAGAGTGACAGCCAGAATGATCAGAGGGCATTCAATCAATTTGCCACACATGTACAACGAGACACCAGATGCTGCCTTGGACACACATAAGTTTGGCTCTGTGTACTATCTTCTGTCAGGGCTGCCAACAATCAACACAATCCTGAGGCACACATTGCTTCCCAAGTCTGGAGATGACAGAATGATTAGAGGGCATTCAATCAATTTGCTACACATGTTTGATGTGCTACAGAAATTCAAGGTGATGACCTTAATAGTTGAGAGTGTTAAGAGGACTGCAGAAGAGATCATGTGGCTATGCCCCACAGATTTAGATGCTCATTAATTCCAAAGTGGGCACATGCACATATTTTATAGATAGAGAGCATCTTCCCTTGAGGCTAGATTTTGAGGAAAACACAATTGTCATGGGTGCTTCACATCCTACATCTGTTGAGGCTCAGGAGAAGAGAGAGAAGGCTAAGGCAGAAAAAGCTTCCAAGATTCCAGATCCCTCAGCTGCAAATCTCAAGACCAAGCAGGACCAGCTCAGCTATCTGCTTGAAGCCACAGTTAGGATTGAGAAAGGACTAACCACCCTGACTCAAAACCAAGAGAGTCTTGAGAGAATCATTGAGACAAAGTTTTATGATCTAGACTTGAAGGTGACAGAGATTCAGACTGCATTTGAGCAACTCCAAGAAGAAGCATAGGAGAGGAGATGAAGATCTAATACATATGCTTATCAGAGGGTGCCTAGAGCACAAAGGTTTGCAGCCGTGCTAGTCAGTGACACAAGGGCCACAACTTCAGCACATGCAGCCACAGCCTCAGTTGCCCCTCCAGTGGCAACCCCTCCAGTTCCTCAGACGTCAGCCAAAGTCTTTGCAGATGTTGTTCTCTGCATGCCATCTTCGCACTCCGAAGCTCTCGGAGATCGTGCTTAGAGTGCCAATAGCACTATGCATTTTTGAGATTTTTGGTAACTTGTTTCCAAAGGGGGAGAAATTGCATAGATCATAGGCTTCGAGAGAGAGAGAGAGTGTGTGTGTGTGTTCTGCTTCTTTTTGTCTCTCTTGCTACTTATTTGCTTGTGTTTGCTATATTATTTGTGTTTGTGTGTGAGATACTCTTATGATCATGTGGTTGATCATATTATGCTTTACTATTTGTGCTTGAATGAGCTATCTTATCATTTGTGTATGATCAATCATATGTGTCTTGGTGATGAGTGCATGTCATTTATATTATATCATTTTGAGCGCTCCACCAAGATGTGTGTGACATGGAATAGTGACCCATGATCCTAATCGATTGTGCATTTGCATTCAAAAGCAAATCATAAATAATGCACAAATTTAGGGGGAGCTCTTGCTTATCACATACTTCTCAAAGCGACGATATATTTCATTCTTATCATCATTTGTCGAAGCTTTGATCTATATGTTGTCATCAATTACCAAAAAGGGGGAGACTGAAAGTGCAACTGATCCCGGTGTGGTTTTCGTAATTCATAACAACATATACCTCATTGAACTAATATCCTTTCAAGTTAATTATTTCAGAAAGCTCAATGATTGGTATGGCATGGACTAGAAACGTGGACCCCTTAAAATGTTAAGGACAAATATTGGCAAAAGCTCAAGACTCTTCATTTCTATTATAGTGATCCAAGATCACATTGAGTCCATAGGAAAGCCAATACTATTAAAAGGGGATGAGGTGTTGCTTAATGATCTACTTGCTCAAAGTGCTTAGTGATATGCTCCAAAGCCCTCAACCATTTTGTCAAATCCAAATATGTCATAAACCTAAAGTCAAACTCGGCCCCATCGATTTGATTCATCCGCGCCACCGAGTTCACTTGACATCGCCATAGCCAGAAACCCTAATTAGTTCGGTCTCACCGACAGGGATCTCGGTCTCACCGAGATGGGACTGCAAACTCTCTGTTTCCCTTCGTAAAGTTTTAGTCTCACCGAAATGAGCGACCGGTCACATCGAGTTCGCGGTGCAAACTCTCTGTTTCTCTTTTGTAATGTTTCAGTATCACCAAAAGGAGCGATCGGTCCCACCGAGTTTGCCTGACCAACTCTCTGTTTGCTTATTACTGAAATTGGTCTCACCGAATTGAAGTAATCGGTCAAACCGAGATCAAGTTTTGCCCTAACCCTAGCTTATCGGTCCCACCGAGTTGATCTTGTCGGTCCCACCGAAAATCCTAACGTTGTGACACCCGGATAATTAAGCTACAGTAATCCCAAGTTAATGGTGCCATATCATCATTTTCACTATTGCTAAATCCCCCTTTGATTCTATCCGGTTCAAATTCAAATTTAAATTAAAGTCGAGTGACAAAAGTGTTCAATTTTCAAAACTAAAATGTTCAAGTTGTAGCAATAAATCAATTGTTAATATTGGTGGTGAGCCAACATTTTTTGAATGGTGGTTTAATGCCCTAAACTGTTTAAAACAGTGTTATAGCGGCATATTTAAATGCCTTTCCATTTACAAAAAATTCCAAACAAACTCAAATGCCTCCCAACCTTTTTGTGTCAGTGCTAGCTAATGCAAGGTATTTATGGGACCAAGTCCCACATTTTACAAAATATATTTTTGCTAGCTAGAGAAACGCAAAAAGAAAAGAATAAATGTAAACAGAAAAGATTAAAAAAAGAAAAAGGAGAGAGGCCCCCCTTTTCCCCACTGGGCCTCGACCCAGTTGGCCACCCCAGCCAGGCCGGCCCATCACTCCTACATCTACCCCCACTCCACCAAACCATAGAGCCCAACCCCACTCCCCCACGACCCCCTCGCTCCTCTCCCCCCCACGACCTGATCTGGATCGGGGGCGCTTGCCCCTCGACCCCGACGACCCCCGTCAACCGCCATCGCTGACCCCGCCGCTCATCCCCGACGCCAGTGCCCCGTGGCCCACCTCGCCGGAGAACCCCCCCCCCCCCCCCCCCCCCCCTCGTCGGACGACTCATCCTCCTCCCTGGACCCCCTCCCACTCGACTAGTTCTGGATTGGGGAGGGGCTCGATCCTGCGCCTCCCGTCGTCGCTGTGCTTCGTCACCACGTCGGCGCCGCTCCATCGACTCTCCCTCGCCGGATCGTCCCCATCCTCCTCCTCAACGGCCGCCAACGCGCCTCGACGCCCCCTGCTCACCAACGTCGGTGAGGACCCTGGTCGTCCTCCCCTCCCCTTATTCGTCGTCACGGTCGACGCGCTCCGCGCGCACACCTGGCCGCCGAGACCACGAGCCGCGTCCACCAGCCCCGCCCCCTCCAGTGCGTCACCGCGCCCTTGCTCGCCCGCTCGTGCGCCGCACGGCGCTCTGCCTCGCCCTGCCCCATTCTGTCACGCACCGCCGTCCCCGTCCCGCGCCCGCCACGCGCAGCCCGCGCGTTGCACACACTCGCCTGCTCCGCCCTGCCTTGCATCTCGCTCGCTGTCGTCGCCTGGCCCCGACCGGGCCAGCTCTGGCCGGCTGCGCCCGCTTGGCCGGGCCTCGCCGTCCCACGGGCGCCCGCACCCCGGCACCCGCATGCCCTCCCCGCTAAGGCTCAGGGCCATCGACAGATGGGGCCCGTCCCCTATGAACACATTAAAAATGATTAATTAAATTAATTAATTAGTTAAATGATTAATTAACTTCATTGATTTTCCCTAATTAACTAATTAGCTAATTAGTTAGTCAGAGGACTCTATGACAGTAGGGCCCCACCCCTAGTTAGTTTAATCTAAACACCCTTTTAAAATATGTGACACTGGCAGATGGGCCCCATTGACCCTGTTGACTGGTCAACATTGACCTAGTCAACGCTGACTGTACTGCTGACTAGGCACTGACCGGCCCCACATGTTAGGGTTGACCATGGTCAACTCAGCTGACTGCTCACGTCATGATGGTGCAATAACCCTATTTTAGATTAATAATAAATCTAGGATATTGCATAAACTTCGGAGAATCATATAAAATAATCCGTAGCTTGGATAAAAAAGTTTTATACATGAAAGTTGCTCAAAACGACAAGAGGAATCTGAATATGCGGTCCGTTCATCCACCACACATCCCTAGCATAGCGAACATCGAACCTTTCCCCTCTGGGTCGTCTGTCCGAAAATGCCAAACTTCGGGAAAGCATTCCCGGATGTTAACCCCTTCGCCGGTAACGTGTAGCACCGTGTTAGAACACGTCTAGCTCTGCCTGTTGTCCTGTTATGCACTTACTTGCTATGTATTTACTATCCCCTCCTCTTCTCTTCGGTAGACCCCGTGACGGCTGCCGATGCCGCTGTGATCGACTACGTCACCGACGACCCCCCCTTCTCGTCTGAGCAACCAGGCAAACCCCCCTTTGATCATCCCGATATCGCCCATTCCATTCTCTCATGCTTGCATTAGATTTTGCTACTGTAATTGATTGCTTCTATTCTGATGCATAGCCTGCTTTTCTACCTGCTATCACTAGTGCGCGTCGGTCCTAAACAAACAGTTTTTAACCCCTTTCCACGATGGCATTCGGAACCGTCACCAAGTGAGTGTGGGCGATAGGGGGTCCTTCCCGCACGACGCAGAAACCGTTGGGGATATGCCCTCCTGGCACACACGCTCGGCAAAATGAGGTCGTGTGCGACCGGCAATCACTCAAATACAGAAATACATACAATAGTGCTAAAAAATACAATTATACAGGCGAAATCATTTCCGATCGTAAGTACATCCCACACAGCCAGTCACCATTAGAAGTTTTCATTCGTATATACATCCCACAAAGTCACTACAAGGAAAACATTTGCGCAAGATGGCGCAACGCAAACAGTTTTGAAGAGAATGTCGTGTGTGATTGTTCATTGATCTAACACGGTTTATTCCTAGAAACTATGTGCATTGCCTGAGGTCATCACCCACGGTGGTTTCTCATTAACCGTTTGCAATAGGAAAACCCAATTAGCAAGCTAATTGGCCAATTAGCAGGCTAATTGCCCTATTATTAATAATCCATTTACTAATCTAATTGACATTCATATTAAGCACATAATATATCCCATTTCCATATTAAGGGAGCAGGATTTCATAATTGAAATACATCAGAGTACAACATGATATAGCTTCAGCACTCAGCTACCCCATTACATAACTGCACCAGCAGCAAGTTTCACATGCAACATCTAGAACCTTTCGAAATTAGCATCATAGATGGTACATAGAGAGATGCATCTCATCTAGAAAACTGCTGAAACGGAAGGCGAATATTGAGCCTTCATTCATGTTGAAGGTCTTTGCAACTTTAGGCCAGTGCCTGTGGATGATTGACCGTCCATCCTTCGACCTCTTCAGAAACACTTCAATATTGAACCGTGGGTGTTGTATGAAAACTTTCCTCGCCTCCTGACCACAGAGGTGGTTTGAGAGGTAATCATCAGTGAAGCCTGAAAACAAGAATGTGCATAAATATCTTCTCTATATTGGAAATGGGGCAAAGGAATACAAAAAGGCAAGGTATAATAGTTAGTACCATCTTGTAAACCTCAGTGCTTCCCATTGTTTCCCTGCAACACATATAAGGTAGTTAGTCATCAGGTTAAGTAGGGGTTCACATGCTATCAGTAAAATATGTTGATGATAAATAAGAACATTGCAGATTCATCAGATTAATTCAAGCCACATGGAAAACCCATTTATCCAAACCAAGCATGATTAAGAACTAGGAAATATAGCACTTGTATATGTTTCTCATGTATTAAGTGCAGCCAAATTCGATTTATTCCTCACATGATATACAATAACAGAATGCAGCCACAGCAATTGAACATCACATTGCAGAATTGAACCAAGCAGTTAAATAAACACCACAACAAATGAACCAAATGTTTACTGAGCACCACATTGCACAATATAACACACCCCTAATAGAAGACCAGACAGTTAACCAAACCAAGCATGCTTAACAACTTGGAAATATAGCAATTATATTTGTTTCTCATGTATTTAGTACAACCAAATTCGATTTATTCCTCACATGATATACAATAACAGAATGCAGCCACAACAATTGAACATCACATTACAGAATTGAGCCAAGCAATTAACTAAACACCACAAAAAGTGAACCAAGCCACAACAAATGAACCAAGCAGTTAACTAAACACCAATTGAACAATATAACATACTCCTAATAGAAGTTCGGACAGTTAACCAAAACAAGCATGCTTAACAATTTGGAAACATTGCACCCTGAAGAATTGAACATCACATTTGCAGAATTGAACCAAGCAGTTAATTGAACACCACATTGCACGACATATAGAACATATACACTATAGCAGAAGATTGCATGGTAAAAGTAGATAGCACAATTCACTGGAATTTGTTAAGGAAAGGCAGTAGCTAGCAAACTAAACATGGGTCCTTATAGTGAGCTAATAAGACAAGCTACTCCTCATTGTCAGAGATATCGATGACGATTGGCTCCTTTGACATGGAAGAGGGTGAGGCCTTTGCATCGTGGGTGCCCTCATTGTAGTGGTGAGTTGCATGAGCCGCTCCGGGCACCAACCTGCTGGCTCTCGAGATGAGGTAAGCACGTGCACGCTGAGAAAACACATCGTAGTCTTCGTTGAAGGCACCGACGGTGGCCTCGAGAAAACGCCACGAACTTTCGTTTAAAGTAGCCAACTGTGTCGCGGCGTTGGTGTGCGAGGCGCCAACGATGGCCTCGTCGGCGAGGTGCTCCTCCAAGATCTGGGGGTCGGCACGAATGGCAGCCATCGCGACCTCATCCGCGCATGTGGCCGAGATTTGCTTCTCCGCTGCCAGATGCTCCTTGAGGTCCTGGCTATACTGCGTGCACCATGGTTTAGGCTGGCGCTTATTTGCTGGAAGGGTCGGTGATTTGGGTGGAAGGTGTCGCTGTCGGTGTCAAAACCGGCGGATCTCGGGTAGGGGGTCTCGTACTGTGCGTCTAAGGCGGATGGTAACAGGAGGCAGGGGACACAATGTTTACCCAGGTTCAGGCCCTCTTGATGTAGGTAATACCCTACGTCCTGCTTGATTGTTCTTGATGATATGAGTATTACAAGAGTTGATCTACCACGAGATCAAAGAGGCTAAACCCTAGAAGCTAGCCTATGGTATGATTGTATGTTGTCCTACGGACTAAACCCTCCGGTTTATATAGACACCGGAGGGGGATAGGGTTACACAATGTCGGTTACAAAGGAGGAGATATACATATCTGTATTGCCTAGCTTGCCTTCCACGCCAAGTAGAGTCCCATCTAGACATGGACGAAGTCTTCAATCTCATATCTTCATAGTCCAATAGTCCGGCCAAAGGATATAGTCTGGCTGTCCGGAGACCCCCTAATCCAGGACTCCCTCAGTAGCCCCTGAACCAGGCTTCAATGATGATGACTCCAGCGCGTAGTATTGTCTTCGGCATTGCAAGGCGGGTTCCTCCTCCGAACACTCCATAGAAGATTTTGAACACCAGAATAGTGTCCAGCTCTGCAAAACAAGTTCCACATACTACCGTAGAGAGAATAATATTTGCACAAATCTAATCTGCTGACGCGTTCTGACAGCACGACATTATGCCATGGCTCGGTCATTATTCGAACCGTTTTTCTCAACCAGCACCACACATAACATGGGGCGGTTTTATCGACACGTCTTGTCAAAGCAGAGATCGTGTCCCCCTTATTACGGGATTCTCAGCAATACGGGCGTGGGTAACCCAGCCGCGCCATCAATTATGGTGCCTGGGGAATAAGCGGTTTTACCAGGCAGGTGGGGAGACGCATCGCCTCTTCCGCCCTTATAAAGGGACAAGGATTCGCTCTTTTCACCCACGCCTTCTTCCTCCTTGCTTACCCATTCCCGCACACTCGAGCTCTAGCGCCCAAGCTCGTGTTCCTCTTATCAAACCACTCCAGGCATGTCCGGAGCAGGAGGCAAGTGGATGGTCTCCTCCGTCACGGAGGAGAACATCAAAAAGTTACGGGAAGCCGGATATCTGGCGGCGGATATCGCGCACCGGCTGCCAAATATGGGGCAGATCATCCCAATGCCCGAACCCCATGAGAGGGTAGTTTTTCTTACCCATTTTGTCCGCGGACTGGGATTTCCCCTCCACCCGTTTATCCGCGGGCTCATGTTCTACTATGGGATGGATTTTCATGATCTGGCCCCCAATTTCATCCTCAACATCTCGGTGTTTATCGTCGTGTGCGAGGCCTTCCTCCGCATCAGGCCCCACTTCGGCCTATGGCTGAAAACCTTCAATGTTAAACCGAAGGTGGTGGGTGGCCAGCAAGCAGAGTGCGGAGGCGCCATGGTGGGCAAGATGCCCAATGTCACCTGGCTCGAGGGCACCTATGTGGATACCATAAAGGGGTGGCAATCGGGGTGGTTCTACATCACCGAGTCGCGCGACTCCAACTGGGTGGCGGCCCCAAAATTTCGATCCGGAATCCCCACACGGCTCACCTCCTGGAAAGAGAAGGGCCTGTCCTGGGGTTCTTCGGTAGAGTTGACCGGACTCCAGACCTGTATTCGGAACATGACGAGCAAGAAAATCAAGCTTGTCAACATGGTCTAGGTCATGCTCTTCTGCCAGATCCTCCTGTGTCAACGACGGGCATTCGATTTGTGGGAGTTCGACTCGGCCAAGCACCAGACGCTGCGAGAGCTCTATGACACGATGCACGAGGATGTCTGGAGGGTGCTGTTCAAGGGCGCCGAGATTCCTCCTTCCCTCACCGAGGACCGCGCACTCAGCGCAAAATGCCGCGCTAATCTGGTAAGTTTTTATATCTCTCAGGGTATTTATTTGCCCCGGTTTAGTCATATGCAGGATCTAAGCTTCTATGCCATTAACACGACTAGATAAAGACAACGAAGCAGCTTGATTGCCCAGCCCCCCTGCCCGAAGATCCTGCAGGCGCTCTCCTAACAGAGATGCTGACTCCGGCACCTTACAAGGTGCCGGTGAAGAAGACCAAGAAGAAGGCCGCGGGGACCCGAAAGGGTCTCCGGCGCAAGGTTGTATCGGACTCATCGTCCGATGACTCCGACGCGCACTCCTGCCATGAAGACGAGGAGGAGGAAGAGGAAAGTTCTCCCCCCAGCTGGGGGAGACAAGAAAAGGAAGGTTGACCCATCTGGGGAGGCCGAAGGGTCCAAGAGGGTAAGGACCCTCCCTCCGGACTGCGCCACGACGGCCGCCGACTGCGGCGACGAGTGGCTACCCAGGGTCAAGCCCCTGGCGAAATCGTAAGTGTCCGGGCACCATAGTACTTCATGGTATGTTTTATTACACTGCCTCTCCTCATGCCGAACATGATTATGCAGTCCGTCCCGAGCTCGTCTCGACGTATCCTCGTCGAGCGGCTCTCTGGACTCGTCGGATATGAACAGCGGTTCTCTCCCGACCGCTACCACCCCTCGCCCTATGGACAACGCCGAGGTGTTGTCTCAAAAGGCACCGAGCCAAGGGGAGCTGGTCCTGGGGGCGCCTCGAGGCGACTTCTCGGACCCTGGGTACCAAGGGAGCGAGGCTCCTACGGGCTCCGAGTTCAGCCCTCAACCGAACACTGCGCCGAAACCTTCGATGGTTCCGGACTCCGACAGGCGGTCCCCCGTTAAGGGGGGGCAACCATCCGTGCCGGTGTCCTCTGTCCAACCAGAGGCACCGGACAACTTGATGGAAGCGCTTTGCAGCGCTTCCATCGATGAAGAGCATGAAGGAAATATGCCCTAGAGGCAATAATAAAGTTATTATTTATTTCCTTATAATCATGATAAATGTTTATTGTTCATGCTAGAATTGTATTTTCCGGAAACATAATACATGTGTGAATATATAGACAAACAGAGTGTCACTAGTATGCCTCTACTTGACTAGCTCGTTAATCAAAGATGGTTATGTTTCCTAACCATGAACAATGAGTTGTTATTTGATTAACGAGGTCACATCATTAGTAGAATGATCTGATTGACATGACCCATTCCATTAGCTTAGCACCTGATCGTTTAGTATGTTGCTATTGCTTTCTTCATGACTTATACATGTTCCTATGACTATGAGATTATGCAACTCCCGTTTACCGGAGGAACACTTTGGGTACTACCAAACGTCACAACGTAAATGGGTGATTATAAAGGAGTACTACAGGTGTCTCCAATGGTCGATGTTGGGTTGGCGTATTTCGAGATTAGGATTTGTCACTCCGATTGTCGGAGAGGTATCTCTGGGCCCTCTCGGTAATACACATCACATAAGCCTTGCAAGCATTACAACTAATATGTTAGTTGTGAGATGATGTATTACGGAACGAGTAAAGAGACTTGCCGGTAACGAGATTGAACTAGGTATTGGATACCGACGATCGAATCTCGGGCAAGTAACATACCGATGACAAAGGGAACAACGTATGTTGTTATGCGGTCTGACCGATAAAGATCTTCGTAGAATATGTAGGAGCCAATATGGGCATCCAGGTCCCGCTATTGGTTATTGACCAGAGACATGTCTCGGTCATGTCTACATTGTTCTCGAACCCGTAGGGTCCGCACGCTTAAGGTTACGATGACAGTTATATTATGAGTTTATGCATTTTGATGTACCGAAGGTCGTTCGGAGTCCCGGATGTGATCACGGACATGACGAGGAGTCTCGAAATGGTCGAGACGTAAAGATTGATATATTGGAAGCCTATGTTTGGACATCGGAAGTGTTCCGGGTGAAATCGGGATTTTACCGGGTTACCGGGAGGTTACCGGAACCCCCCGGGAGCCATATGGGCCTTCATGGGCCTTAGTGGAAAGGAGAAAGGGGCAGCCCAAGGTGGCTGCGCCTCTTCCCCCTCCCCTAGTCCTATTAGGACTAGGAGAAGGTGGCCGGCCCCCCTCTCTCCCTTCCCCTCCGAGGAATCCTAGTTGGACTAGGATTGGGGGGAGGAATCCTACTCCCAGAGGGAGTAGGACTCTCCTGCGCCTCCCTCTATGGCCGGCCAGCCTCCCCCTCTCTACTCCTTTATATACGGAGGCAGGGGCACCTCTAAACACACAAGTTGACACAAGTTGATCCACGTGATCGATTCCTTAGCCGTGTGCGGTGCCCCCTGCCACCATATTCCTCGATAATACTGTAGCGGAGTTTAGGCGAAGCCCTGCTGCTGTAGTTCATCAAGATCGTCACCACGCCGTCGTGCTGACGAAACTCTTCCCCGACACTTTGCTGGATCGGAGTCCGGGGATCGTCATCGAGCTGAACGTGTGCTCGAACTCGGAGGTGCCGTAGTTTCGGTGCTTGATCGGTTGGATCGTGAAGACGTTCGACTACTTCCTCTACGTTGTGTCATCGCTTCCGCAGTCGGTCTGCGTTGGGTACGTAGACAACACTCTCCACTCGTTGCTATGCATCACATGATCTTGCGTGTGCGTAGGAAATTTTTTGAAATTACTACGAAACCCAACAGAGCACCGCACTATCATGAGTGCGGTGGTCAAGAAGGTTCAGTCCGCCAAAAATGGACTGGCCGAAGCTTGCGCCAGCCTCCTAACAGGCTTTGAGGTAAGCAATCAAAATATAAGAAAATATTACCGCATAGATAGTAGCCCCTGATGCTCTGTTCGGTGTTCGTGAAGAAAAGCTGAATAGAGGATCAAATGATAACTCAGGAATCTAATTAGAGTATGTCTATGTGTATGTGCAGGCTTCACTGCTGGCCGCTGCCGCACGTACTGCGGAGGTCTCTGCGCTGAAGCAGGACCTGAAGCGGTCCGAGGACGAGCTCGGCCTTACCAAGAGGCAGCTTGAAGAGAGCAAAGGTAAGAAATACCCATGTCTATATAGTTAAAAAGAAATTTAGTTGTAAAGTAATAGGATCATCATGGGTTTGCCAGGGGCCACGACCGAAGTGGCGACCCTGAGGAAGGCGTTGTCCGAGGCCGAAGACAAAGCGGCCAAGGAGCGCTTTGAACGGGAAAAGCAAGAAGCCCGAGTAGGCGAGGTGCAACAAGAGCTCGAGGCTCTCGCCAAAAAGTACGAGTCCTTGGAGCTTGACTCTAAGACGCGAGAGTCCGAGCTCGCGCAGGCGCTTGAAAGCGTCCGGAGCGCCAAGGTCGAAGCCCATAAGGCCCTCCAGGAGATTGACACGGTGAAGAAGATAGCAGCGGGTAAGGCATTCATTATGCAAAGCAAGCACGTGAAGGAGACTTTCCTTTTTCTTACCCGAGTTCGGAGCTCTCCACGAGCGTTTGCAGATCTTCCCTGCAGTGTACTGGATGCCGTGGAGTTTTATCGGGCTGAGGAGGGGAGCTCGACGGAGAAGTTGTTCTGGTCTCAGTATACTGGGACCGAACACCCCGTGCCCTTGAGCGACCAGCTGAAGCAGTTGGTCGAGCTTCACAAGGCGGCCGAACAGGCCATGAAAGGCCTTATAATCCGGATGTGGCCTAGCGAGCCCCTGTCCGGTAGCTACTTTGGTCTGGTGAGGCGGCTTGTGGAAGCCTGCCCACGGCTTGAAGTCATCAAGCAGTCCATCTGCATCGAGGGTGCGCGCAGGGCTTTTACCCGAGCGAAGGTACACTGGGCGAAGCTGGACGCCATGAAGCTGGTGAAGGAGGGGCCGCCGGAGGGCAAGGAGCATCGCTACCCCGAGAATTATTATGAGAGTGTCCTGAAGGGTTCTCGCCTAGTGGCAGATGAGTGTGCCAAGGATGTAATTTTTGAATGAACATGCTCATGTGATCCTGTAATATGAAACGAGTTCATTTGGTCCATGCGACGCTTTCTTAATTTAAAATATTACCTTCTGTGCGGCCGTTTTTAAAATCTGAGAGTTGGCCAGTCGTCGGCTTCTATCCCCATGTAACTAGTACTGGGGTGTTCGGGATAAACCTGAACACTCTTTACCCCAATTTTGGGTCCTTCAAGGGAGGTGTTCAGCGCAACGAACCAGGCAATCGGACTATAATGCTTTCTCACTCTCACTTAGCCATAGAAGTCTATGATTTTAAATTTTGGCGAAGCCCCTGGTATTTGGAGGGCTGAATTTGGGGCGCTATACATGCCTAAGTCGGACAAGGCCGACTCCTCGCCCAAAGCGGAAAAAGTCTTTAAGGACTGGAGACCTCTCGAACAGCGACCAGTCTCTCGCCTTATCATGACAGTCAGTTTTTGGATTTCTCTACTGAGGTGCTCATCCGGAAGAACTGGGACACAATCGCAGTAGTTCTCCCACCGCTACCTTAGCCGATATAGCGAACGTAAGGTACCAAAGCATGGGAGCCGGGCAACCCAACATTTGACCAAAGACATGATTCGGAGCTGATGCATATAATGCTATAAGTTCGGGGTGTCGCATTGTCGAAAGTGTTCGGACTTCTTGCGCCGTATTATGGGGTAAACGAGAACCCCTGGCGAACTGACCATACCCGAACGTGCGGGTGCAGATTGTTGTAAGTGGACATATAAGAGAAAGAGAAAAACTTAAATAATGCAATGACAGATTAATGATATGCATTGTTATTTAAATAATACATCAAAGCGTACTTAGTACAAGTAGTGCAATAAGCATAAAGTAGGACAATTCGAAATGTCCTATCCCAGGGCAAGCTACGCATAAATAGTGAAAAGCGAGTATATCAATTATTACTAGAGACCACCTGGAGGTTCCCGTGTTCATCTTAGCCTCTTGCCGCCTTGGTTGTTGCTTCCGGAATGTGTCCGACAATCGTACTGCCAGAAAGGGCTTCCAGAGAGTTAGGCCCTGAAAGAGAAAAGGAATGACAAAGGTATACAACCCATAGTGCGGTTAAGCCACAATGCGGGGCGTGTCCTGATCGTGCCCGCGCCTATGTCCATGGTATTTTCAATGCGTAGTTATGTACGCGCGGCACTGATTTCATCGCTTCACTGGGACTAGGACGGGGGCCGAATTGCTAGGCGAGCTCTGATCGTGCCAGGCGATCCTGTTGCAGCTTGTTCCGGACTCGCTTGAAGGGGTCCGGGGGCTGTGACACTGAATGAGTGGTCTGCCTGAACAGGCTGATTTGTGCTTCTGCTGCAAGGGCCGCAGTGTGCTCTTCCGTACGGAGCGAGCGTTCTGTGTTTCCATTTACTGTTATGACCCCGCGAGGTCCTGGCATCTTGAGCTTGAGGTATGCGTAATGCGGCACTGCATTGAATTTTGCAAATGTTGTCTGTCCGAGCAGTGCATGGTAGCCACTGCGAAACGGGACGATGTCGAAGATTAACTCTTCGCTTCAGAAGTTGTCCAGTGATCTGAAGACCACTTCCAGTGTGATTGAGCCTATGCAATGGGCCTCTACACCTGGGATGACGCCTTTAAAGGTGGTTTTGCTGGGTTTGATCCTCGAGGGATCGATACCCATTTTTCGCATTGTATCCTGATAAAGCAGGTTTAGGCTGCTGCCGCTATCCATAAGGACTCGAGTGAGGTGAAATCCGTCAATGATGGGGTCTAGGACCAGTGCGGCGGATCCGCCATGACGGATGCTAGTGGGGTGGTCCCTGCGATCGAAGGTGATCAGGCAAGCAGACCATGGGTTGAACTTTGGGGCGACGGGCTCCATCGCATAGACGTCCCTTAGTGCATGCTTCCGCCCCCTCTTGGGAATGTGGGTTGCGTATATCATGTTCATCGTCTTCACTTGTGGGGGAAACCCCTTTTGTCCTCCTGTGTTCAGCGGCCGGGACTCCTCCTCGTCATCGCCATGCAGCCCCTTGTCCTTGTTTTCGGTATTTAACTTGTCGGCCTGCTTGAACACCCAGCATTCTCTGTTGGTGTGATTGGTTGGCTTGTCGGGGGTGCCGTGGATTTGACACGAGCGATCCAATATGCGACCCAGACTGGACGGAGCCGGAGTATTTATTTTAAATGGCTTTTCCGCTGACCGGATCTAGAGCCTCTGAATCCGGCATTGACTGTCGTATCTTCGGTGTTATCGCCGTTATTGCGGCGCTTTGGTCTATTATGATGCTGCCTACCGTTAACATTTTTGGTATTTGAGGTATCCGAATTCCTCGATGTGTTGTTGCTGCGAGCCAGCCAGCTGTCCTCGCCCGCGCAAAAGCGGGTCACGAGTGTTGTGAGGGCTGCCATAGATTTCGGCTTCTCCTGGCCGAGGTGGCGAGCAAGCCACTCGTCGCGGATGTTATGCTTGAATGCCGCTAGGGCCTCTGCATCCGGACAGTCTACAATTTGGTTTTTCTTAGCAGGAACCCTGTCCAGAATTGTCTGGCTGATTCCCCTGGCTGCTGGGTTATGTGGCTCAAGTCATCAGCATCCGGTGGCTGCACATAAGTGCACTGGAAGTTGTCAAGAAATGCGTCTTCCAGATCCTCCCAACTGCCGATGGAATCTGCTGGCAAGCTGTTCATCCAATGCCGAGCTGGTCCTTTGAGTTTTAGTGGGAGGTACTTGATGGCACATAGATCATCACCGCGAGCCATGTGGATGTGAAGGAGGAAATCCTCAATCCATACAGCGGGATCTGTTGTGCCATCGTATGATTCGATATTTACGGGTTTGAAACCCTCCGGGAATTCATGATTCATAACTTCATCAGTGAAGCATAGGGGGTGTGCGGCGCCTCTGTGCTGGGCTATATCCCGACGCAGTTCGTATGAGTCTTGTCTGTTGTATCCGGCCCAGACGGATTTACTCTTGGTGTATCCGACGCAACAATCATCGTCCCGTGTTGGCGCGCGTGCCCGTGTCCCGTATATTGACCTTGCGATTTTTGCCTTACTGTCCAATATGTCTCGCAGGTCCTCTGTGTTACCTCGGGCCTTAGTATTTTTGATTGAGTGGCGACGGGGTGCGGGCTGAACTTCAGGCTGAAACGCCGCTCTGGCTCGGCCGCGTAGTGGCCGGTCAGCCACATCATACACTGGTGAATGAGGTTTCAATGCTTCCTCCTCGAGGTGAGGCAGCAACCTGCGTTTTGGGTAACTCTTGGACGGGCGCTCAAGTTCATGCTCCTCGGTCGCAAGGACTTCGGTCCACCTGTCTGCTAGCAAGTCTTGATCAGCTTGAAGTTGTTGCTGTTTTTTTTCAGGCTATTTGCCGTGGCCATAAGCCGGCGCTTGAAGCGCTCTTGCTCGACGGGGTCCTCGAGCATGATAAATTCGCTATCGCCGAGGCTTGCCTCGTCTTCAGAGAGAGGCATGTAATTGTCCTCCTCCGGGTCTTCATCTGCTGCCTGCTCTGGAGGGCCAGCTTGTTCATCCTCCAGCTCTACATCGTGCTGGAGGGGATTGTTGTTGTCTTCGGCGCTATCCAGAGTGTTATTATCTCCTGTGCTAGTATCACTGCTCTTGCTGTGGCGGGACTTAGAGCGGCGCCGTGACGTCGGCGCTTGGGTTGCTTCTTGGAGGGGTCATCCTCCGTTGTCTCGTCGCCATTGCCTTCTTTGGGGGTCTCCACCATGTATATATCATATGATGAGGTGGCGGTCCAGCGCCCTGAGGGCGGTGGTTCCTGTTCGTCTCCGACTTCGTCGTCCATACCGTCGAAGTCTTCGGAGTCGAAGTCGAGCATGTCGGTTAAGTCGTTGACAGTGGCTACTAAGTGGGTGGTGGGTGGGCAGCGAATTTCTTCGTCCTCCACATCCCATTCTAGCCGGACATAGTTCGGCCAAGGTTCTCCTGACAGGGAGAGAGACCTTAATGAATTTAGCACGTCGCCGAAGGGTGAGTGCTGAAAGATATCCACGGAGGTGAACTCCATGATCGGCGCCCAGTCGGATTCGACGGGTATGGATGTGAGCGGCTTGGAGTCCGTGGCCGGAGATGAACCCAGTGGTTCGGCGACACGGCTCTCGTAAGGGGTGAAGTCAGTATCTGGCTCTATCGCCACTGAGAGGGAGGCCTCCATGGCGGGGTCTATCCCTCCACTCTAGGATGGCACGATTTGCTTTGGATTAACGGCCAGAGTAGTTGCGGATGCGATCTCCCGAACACTGTCCGACGGCAGAGTTACGTCATGATCGTCATCACTGTGCGGCGTACCCGACATGGGCTCGAATCTGTCGAAGATCAAGTCTCCGCGGATGTCGGCGGTGTAGTTTAAGTTTCCGAACCTGACCTGATGGCCAGGGGCGTAGCTCTCGATCTGCTCCAGATGGCCAAGCGAATTGGCCCGCAGTGCGAAGCCGCCGAATACAAAGATCTGTCCGGGGAGGAAAGCCTCACCCTGGACCGCATCGCTAGCGATGATCGAAGGAGCCATCAAGCCTTATGGTGACAACACAGTGGAACTCTCAATGAAAGCACCAATGTCGGTGTCAAAACCGGCGGATCTCGGGTAGGGGGTCCCAAACTGTGCGTCTAAGGTGGATGGTAACAGGAGGCAGGGGACACGATGTTTACCCAGGTTCGGGCCCTCTTGATGGAGGTAATACCCTACGTCCTGCTTGATTGTTCTTGATGATATGAGTATTACAAGAGTTGATCTACCACGAGATCAGAGAGGCTAAACCCTAGAAGCTAGCCTATGGTATGATTGTATGTTGTCCTACGGACTAAACCCTCCGGTTTATATAGACACCGGAGGCGCTAGGGTTACACAAGGTCGGTTACAAAGGAGGAGATATACATATCCGTATTGCCTAGCTTGCCTTCCACGCCAAGTAGAGTCCCATCCGGACACGGGACGAAGTCTTCAATCTCGTATCTTCATAGTCCAACAGTCCGGCTAAAGGATATAGTCCGGCTGTCCGAAGACCCCCTAATCTAGGACTCCCTCAGTCGCGCTCTCGCTGGCGGTCGGGGCATGTGGGATGTGGAAGGAGGAGGAGGATGGGGGTCGGTGTGGATTACCTGCCTGGATAGGCGAGACTGAGCAGCGTGAAGGAGGGTTGTCGGCGAGGAGGTGGCGGCGCTGCAAGCAAGGAGTGAAGGTTTCAACTTGGAAAGGAAGGCGGAAAGAGGGGAAATGTGGCTTTTGGTAAGGGGAAGGGGGCGGGGAGGTAGATATTTCCGCGGAAGCCGAAAATTTGGAATCGCTTCAGACAAAAAACTGGCACGCAAAGTGTCATCAGAAACGGTCCCTTATTCAGACACGAACAGAAGATATTTTGTGCTGCATCTCACACGGTTGGTTATAATAAACTGTGTGGGATCTACTTGATTTTTGGTCTTGATTTGAATTACATAATGGGGTCACAACGGCCATGGACGGTGTTTGAATTGCTAGACCTTTTATCTGCAGTGATCATAAAAGAATTGGAATTATTCAGGGTTCGTTTGGACATTTTTATGCATTAAGTGAGTTTTCAATGCATTTATGTGCAGAATTCAAATTTGAACTACATGCACATGCTCCAGTGCATATAAATTCTTTGAAAAATCAAATCTTTGTCCTTGGGTGCATGCTTAGGTCTCATGCAAGAAATGGGAATGAATTTCAAACACCATGGCACCGTTGATTTCCGGCAAAACATTGAGATGCCTGGTTTTTAAATTCTAGTAAATCCAAAACTCGTCTGAAATTCATGAAACTTGGCATGCTATCATGGAGCGGCATCAACATGTCGTGGTAAAATTTTTGTCCCATTTGGGGCAGGTTTGGGTATATGCTTCTCATAAACCGGAGCTTCTCACAACAAGCATGACGGTTTTCGGTAGGGAATGTCCCACCTTTGGGGACGAAATGATATCCATTGCCTCTTATTGCTTTCAATTTTTTTCTCGTGTCAACATATAACAACAGGAGTGTTGTGTGAATTTTTGTGATTTTTCGGGGTTCGTTTGGACATTTTTATGCATTAAGTAAGTTTTCAATGCATTTATGTGCATAATTCAAATTTGAACTACATGTGCATGCTCCGGTGCATATAAACTGGTTGAAAAATCAAATATGTGTCCTTGGGTGCATGCTGAGGTCCCATGCAAGAAATGGGAATGAATTTCAATCACTAGGGCACCGTTGATTGCCGGCAAAACATCGAGATGCCTGGTTTTTGAATTCTAGTAAATCCAAAACTCGTCTGAAATTCATGAAACTTGGCATGCTATCATGGAGCAGCATCAACATGTCGTGGTACAAATTTTGTCCCATTTGGGGTGGGTTTGGGTATATGCTTCTCACAAACCGGAGCTTCTCACAACAAGCATGATGGTTTTCGGTAGGGAACGTCCCACCTTTGGGGATGAAACGATATCCATTGCCTCTTAATGCTTTCAAGTTTTTTTCTCGTGTCAACATAGAACAACAGGAGTGTTGTGTGAATTTTTGTGATTTTTCGGGGTTCGTTTGGACATTTTTATGCATTAACTGAGTTCCCAATGCATTTATGTGCATAATTCAAATTTGAACTACATGCGCATGCTCCAGTGTATATAAATTGGTTGAAAAATCAAATCTCTGTCCTTGGGTGCATGCTTAGGTCCCATGCAAGAAATGGGAATGAATTTCAAACACCAGGGCACCATTGATTGCCGGCAAAACATTGAGATGCCTGGGTTTTAAATTCTAGTAAATCCAAAACTCGTCTGAAATTCATGAAACTTGGCATGCTATCATGGAAGGGCACCCGACACGCTGCGGTATTTTTCTTGTCCATTTTGAGAGAAGGCGCACTCGAATAATGACAGCCAACAAAGGCATTTTGAAAAAAATACCTGCCACTTTAATATCTCAAACGTTTATATAATTCAAACCATGTGTGTTCAGTTAACCATTCACGTGACACCACGTGTCTTGGTTTTAATGGCTATAGGAGGTACCGTGTGGACAGCTGGTTGACTAAATGGGGGGCATGCGAGCGCAGTCCGGTGCGTAGGCTCATCGGGAAGCGTACAAGCTGTTCAACGCAGGATCTGTGCATCTCTTCAACGCAAATGGTTCAGATTACGGTATGCAAATTAAAGCCAGACTTTAGCGCTAAGCCAAGAGACACTGCGATTTGTCAAAATATGCAACTAAAAATCAATATCACTATCTATTTTTTGCAACTAAAATGCAGTAATTAAGCATAGATTTCGTTCATACTAGAGATTAACCAGTCGTTCTCATCGGGAAGCGAGACACCCTTGGACCGCCGCCCGCCTCGCTCCCACTGGTCTATATTAATGGTGCCGCCGAGTGGCCGCACCCCCCATCCCCTCCACACACACAATTCCTCTCTCTCCGCACGCATCCTCGACGCCGCTCTGAGTCCTCAAAGTCGTTAGTGTACGAGGATGCCGCCGAAGCGCCCCATCGGAGGGAGTGGCAACGCCGGGGCTGCTGAAGCACTGGAGCACGGCGTGAATATGGAGACAGAGGTTCCCGTCCCCGCCGACGAGGTGGAGAACGAGGCTGCCAACAAACGGAGGCGGGTCGAGAAAGAACCGCAAGCGACTCCAGCAGGCCTAGACTTCATCAACAACCTCCCCGATGATATGTTGATAGTCATCATATCCCTCCTCTCAATCAGAAATTGGGCGAGGACAATCGCCATTTCCTGGCGGTGGCTTACCCTATGGCTCTGCACCCCTGTCGACCTCCTTCACGCCCACAAGTTGTGCCATGGCTATCGCAAAAGCTTGGATGTGTTCTCCCAGATCCTCGGCAGTCACCATGGCCCAATCAAAGGCCTTATCGCGGGCAAGTTCCGTTCCAATGGCAAGGAGCGAGCCAAGCTTGACGAGTGGTTCTGATCCCACGCCATAGATCAACTCGAGAAGCTAAGTTATAATGATGGGCATATGAGCTTGCTGCCAACGTCCGCGCTTCGCTTCGCGCCCACGTTGTGCCTCTCCAAATTCATGAACTTCCACCCCCTAATGACGCGCCCGCTCTTTTTCTACCACGACTAAAGCACCTCGAGCTCGTCTCCGTCCGCATCCCAAAGGATGACATGGAGCGCCTGCTCCGCGGCTGTACTACACTCGAGTTCCTTCGTCTTCAAGCGATGAATTGGTCGAGTACCTTGCACATCACCTCCAGGACTCTCCGCACTATTTATGTGTGTTACTGGTGCTGCAACGAGAGATCACAAAAGGTGGACCACAATATGGTCATCCAGAACACACCTTCACTTGAGAGATTACTTGTAGTTGATCAACAAGGTCCAACAAGAATCAATGTCATTTTTGCGCCAAAATTGAAAGTGGTGGGCTACTCGTCTGTCAAATACTACAACTTTCAGGTACAACAGTCGCCTTATATACCTCTCCTTCTTGATATCAACATTATTTCTAGTTTTGAAGATGTATGTTCGTCTGTCATCCAGCGAAGCTTCACCCAGCCTCTGGGCACAGTGAAGGTCTTGGCACTAGAATCTGTCGTCCCCAACCTGGACCAAGTTTTCAATTGCCTGAGATGCTTTCCGTGCCTGAAGAAGCTGTATATCAAGGTGATGTTCCTTTCCTGTTAAATGTTAACCATAAGGGAGTTCAATTTTTTGCACCTTTTCCCAAGTTTACAATGACTATGTACTACGATTTCTGAAGGAATTTTGGAGGATTTTAGGACATACACCCCCACCTCATATTGGTTGCTTCATTCATATGGTTACAACCGTCCATAAGCATTTCTCCTTTGGATTCATCTGTACTAGTTTTCTTAGGGAATTTTTCATCCAATCAAACCTCTTGTGAAGAAGGCTACATGTTTCTAGATTGTAATCAAATTAATGCCCATGTTAATCATGACAGATTGAAGATGGCACGTTGGTGCATTTTACAAATCCTGCAAAGCAAATGGGCATGTAGCAGTGTTCTAAACTGCATGTAGGCACTAACACGTTTTCTTCTTTTGCAGTGCATATTAGGCCCGGTGGAAGATGTTGATAATGACAATCACATCGAATGCCTGGATCTGCATCTCCTAAATATTACTTTGAACTCCTACCGAGGAACCCTACAGGAGATTACACTTGCCATGTTCTTTCTTGCCACAACAAAGGTGATGAGGTTACTGAGGTTGAACACACATTTAATTAGGGAAGATCAATGGTATGATTATTAGAGGCGGCTGGTACTGCGGAATGGAAGTGCCTCCAAAAATGTCAAACTTCGTATTGGAAGAGCATATGGCAAAGCAATTGGAAGTTATTGTGTCAAACCCATACATGACTTGTCAGCGGCTGATCCCTTTTCAGAAATGACGCAGCTTGCAATGTTTGAATTTGGGCGTTGTAATCTTTGAACTTGAACCTTGTAATATTTATGGTATTTGTTATATTGAACCATTTCTGTTCTCTTGTCTCAACGCAAACAGTTCATCCGGGTGAACCGCATGTTGTACATCGCACACACCTTGATCTGGCTGACTGTTTCTTTTGTGTTGCCTAATCACAAACAGTTCATCCGAGTGTATTGTATGTTGTACATCGCATACACCTTGATCTGGCTGACCGTTTCTTTTGTGTTGCCTAATCACAAACAGTTCATTCGAGTGAACCGTATGTTGTACATCGCACACGCCTTCATCAGGCTGCCCGTTTCTTTTGTTCCGCCTCATCGCAAACATTTCATTGGACTAAACCGTATGCCCTGGATCGCACACGCAACTAAAATCTGAACCGTGTTTGATGCATCCTCCATAGCAAACGTTTTGCACCTTTTTTGACGGGTTTTTTGCATCCCTGTTTGTGATTAATGCATCGCACACAGTTTCGTGAAAGGGTCTCTGATCGTAGTGTCGCGTTAGCAGCATCCTGCAGTAGTGTGTTGCACCTTACCTGCTTATCCCAAACTTTTTAGTATAGGTTGGTTAGTGACCCATCAGTGACCCCCACCTTGTCCTTGTTGCCCCCGCTTCATCATCGACGACTCGATCAACGTGATCGATGACCAGAGCCCGACACCTCACATCACATCACGCCCCTTTTTTTCTCGACTCTGTAGAGCTACTATCGAGTGCCGAGGGTGATACCTCATAACGCACTCCTGGTGATAATTCTGTAGTGTAGCTATTCGGTCGTGGTCATTGAGGGTGATTCCTCCTTGACCACTCTTGATACGACTCTATCATGCAACCCCTCAAGTGTGAACCTCGAGGGTGGTTCCTCTTACGTTCACCTTGATGATTACATCGAGTGGAATCCACCGAGGGTGATTCCTCGGGTTTTCCCCTTGATGTTTGGACACACGGTTACTCGGACTTTACTTGAGACCATTGTTTAAGTCGGGTCGGCCCTGAGGGGTACCCGCGAGTTGATGTGGAAGTCGGGTGGGCCCGTAGAGCACCCGCGAGTTCTCTACGTGGCACGGCCTGGGCATTCTGGGCCCTTGCCGTAAGTCCATGAGTCCGGGCGACGGGGTCACATTATCATGAGTCTCTGCTCGTCTCCGCGAGCCCCCAATGCACTAACAGGTTTGGGTATTTGTTCTGAGTTGGCCTTTGGCCTTTACGCACTAACCACCATGTGAGAATAGTTATGGGCCTCGACGTCGCAGTATCAGCTGAAGCTTTGCAAGACTTCTATTTCAGCATGGCGGCACGGTCGGATCGTGCTGGCCATCCGAGGTGGCGATGGTATTCACCCTGTGCGCAATGACCCGGAGTGCAACGGGCGATGGGCCCAAGACCCCGGAGCGCTTAGGATGTAGACCGGCGGGGACCTCTCTGCTGAGCCTAGGTAGGGCTACGACGTGTTGATCTTCCAAGGCCATGCATTGACCCCAAAAAGGTGTGTCCGGCCAGAGTAATCAAGCGTGTTGGGTAATATGGTGCACCCCTGCAGGGAAGTTATCTATTTGAATACCGTGTCCATGGTAATGGATGTTCAGACTTTTATCCTGATCTATTATAACTAGAAATGGTTACTTGAGACATGTGATGGATATGTGGCTCCGAGATTGCTTTCTCGTAGGGAGTCGAGGATGGATCTCTGGGCGTTAATGCTAAAACATGCTTGTTAATTAAAATGCTATTCTTTACTCTTCTAGGTGCTGCAAGATGCTTGGAGCTACTTGAAGATGCTAGTCTTCGATAGGCTAGGCATTCCCCTCTATTCTGGCATTCTGCAGTTCAGTCCACAGAACAACCCTTCCTTTTGATACCAATGCATACTTAGTATAGATTTGATGCTTGTGATTACTTTGGATGAGTACTCACGGTTGCTTTGCTACCCCCTTTCCCCCTTCTTTCTTCTTTCTGGTTGTTGCAACCAGTTGGTGGATCCCTGGAGCTAGATGCCACCGCCGATGGATTCTACTACATGGAGACCGCCAATGACCAGGAGTAGTTAGGAGGTCCCAGGCAGGAGGCCTTGCCTCTTCGATCGTTGTGGCTTTTGTGTTTGCCTTCTTAAGGCAGTCTTGTTTAACTTATGTCTGTACTCAGATATTATTGCTTTCGCTGACGCTTGTGTATCGAGCTTGTATTCGAGCCCTCGAGGCCCCTGGCTTGTAATATGAAGCTTGTATTATTTTATTTGTGTCTAGAGTTGTGTTGTGATATCTTCCCGTGAGTCCCTGATCTTGACCGTACACATTTGTGTGTATGATTAGTGTACGATTGAATCGAGGGCGTCACAAACGTTCACATTTTGAACTGAATCGGCCTCACCGAGTTCATACATTCGGTCTGACCGAGTTGGCTCTTTTGTGTGTAACGGTTAGATTTTGTGTGGAGGCTATATATACCCCTCCACCCTCCTCTCCATTAGTGGGAGATCCATAAGAACGTGCCTACACTTCCACTACTCATTTTCTGAGAGAGAACCACCTACTCATGTGTTGAGACCAAGACATTCCAATCCAACCACTTGAATCTTGTTCTCTAGCCTTCCCAAGTTGCTTTCCACTCAAATCATCCTTCCACCATAGCCAAATCTGTGAGAGAGAGTTGAGTGTCGGGGAGACTATCATTTGAAGCACAAGAGCAAGGAGTTCATCATCAACACACCATCTATTACCTTTTGGAGAGTGGTGTCTCCTAGATTGGTTAGGTGTCACTTGGGAGCCTCCATCAAGATTGTGGAGTTGAACCAAGGAGTTTGTAAGGGCAAGGAGATCGCCTACTTCGTGAAGATCTACCCAAGTAAGGCAAGTCCTTCGCGGGCGATGGCCATGATGGGATAGACAAGGTTGATTCTTCGTGGACTGATACGTCTCCAACGTATCTACTTTTCCTAACGCGTTTCCTCTTGTTTTGGACTCTAATTTGCATGATTTGAATGAAACTAACCCCGGACTGGCGTTGTTTTCAGCAGAACTACCATGGTGTTGTTTTTGTGCAGAGATAAAAGTTCTCGAAATGGAACAAAACTTTGCGGGGAATTTTTATACAATAAACAAGAATTTCTGGAGCCAAGACCTACCGGAGAGGGGCACCTGGGTGGGCACAACCCACCAGGGTGCGCCCCCTCTCCTGGCACGCCCAGGTGAGTTGTCCCCACCTGGTGGCCCCGCAGACCCTGAAACCGATACTATAAAATCCTATTTTTCCAGAAAAAAATCGGGGAGAAAGAATTATCACGATCCACGAGATGGAGCCATCGTCACCTCCTGTTCTTCATTGGGAGGCCACATCTGGAGTCCGTTTGGTGCTCCGGAGAGGGGGATCTCCGTTCTTCATCATCACCAACCCTTCTCCATCGCCAATTCCATGATGCTCCCCACCTGGAGTGAGTAATTCCTTCGTAGGCTCGCTGCTCGGTGAGGAGTTGGATGAGATTCATCATGTAATCGAGTTAGTTTTGTTAGGGCTTGATCCCTAGTATCCACTATGTTCTAAGATTGATGTTGCTATGACTTTTCCATGCTTAATGCTTGTCACTTTGGGCCCGGGTGCCATGATTTCAGATCTGAACCATTTATGTTATCACCATTATATCCATGTTCTAATCCGATCTTGCAAGTTATAGTCACCTACTACGTGTTATGATCTGGCAACCCTGGAGTGACAATAGTCGGGACCACTCTCGGTGATGACCGTAGTTTGAGAAGTTCATGTATTCACTATATGTTAATGCTTTGTTCCAGTTCTCTATTAAAAGGAGGACTTAATATCCCTTAGCTTCCAATAGGACCCCGCTGCCACGGGAGGGCAGTACAAAAGTTTTCATGCAAGTTCTTTCCATAAGCACGTATGACTATTTACGGAATACATGCCTACATTATATTGATGAACTGGAGCTAGTGCCGTATCGCCCTAGGTTATAACTGTCTCATGATGAATATCATCCAACAAGTCACCGATCCAATGCCTACGAATTTATCTTATATTGTTCTTGCTAAGTTACTATTGCTATCATTTCTGTTGCACTTGTTACAAAACTATTGCTATCACTGTTACCGTTACCATTGTTACTGCTACTATTATCAAAACTATCATACTACTTTGCTACTGATCACTTTGCTGCAGATAATTAATCTCCAGGTGTGGTCGAAATGACAACTCAGCTGCTAATACCTTCAAATATTCTTTGGCTCCCCTTGTGTCAAATCTATAAATTTGGGTTGAATACTCTACCCTCGAAAACTATTGCGATCCACTATACTTGTGGGTTATCATGGACCCTTCATGGGTGGAGCCCTCCGTGGACTCGCGCAACCTTTACCCTTCGTGGGTTGAAGTCTCCATCAATATGGATGTACGATAGCAACACCTATCGGAACCATGCCAAAAATCTCCGTGTCTACATTGTGTTTGCCTTTCCAAACCCCTCTCTTTACCTTCATATGCAATGATTTACATTCCGCTGCTATACTCTTAGAATTGCATGTGTAGGTTGATTGCTTGACTTGTGCTAAGTTGTTAAAATCTGCCAAGACTTAAAATTGGGAAAATGATAGATTTTAATTTGGTCAAGTAGTCTAATCACCCACCCTCTGGACCTACTTTCGATCCTACACTTTTGTTCTTGAGGACATGGAAGAAGTCTTGTTATAAGTAATCATGTGAAGTTGGTATTCGTTTGATATTTTGATTATATGTATGTTGTTCTTCGTGTAGTGGTGTCATGTGAATGTCGACTACATGACACTTCACCATACTTGGGCCTAAGGAAAGGCATTGGGGAGTAATAAGTAGATGATGGGATGCGAGAGTGATAGAAGTTTAAACCCTAGTTTATGTGTTATTCCGTAAGGGGCTAATTTGGATCCATAAATTTCATCTATGGTAAGATTATCTTTTTTATTTTGTAGTTGCAGATGATTGCGAGAGAATGTAATCATAAGAGGGTTGCTTGTTTAAGTAAGAACAACACCCCTATCACCGGTCTACACACATATCAAATTATTAAAATAAAGAATGTGAATCAACTAAACATAATGAACGTGACTAGACAATAATTCTCATGTTTCCTCGAGAACGCTTTGCTTACTATAAGAAAACATCCAGGCTACCTTGCTGCACCTTCGTTACTCTTGCTACTTGCTACTTGTTACCAACTATCTTACTACAATACTATTTGTCACCGCTACTTTTAGTACTTGCAGAGAATACCTTATTGAAAACCACTTGTCATTTCTTTTTGCTCCTCGTTGGGTTCGACACTCTTACTTATCGAGAGGATTACGATTGATCACTAATACTTGTGGGTCATCAAAACTCTTTTCTGACACCGTTGCCGGGGAGTGAAGCGTCTTTGGTAAGGAAACATTTTTGTACGCGCTGAAATTTACTGTCGCTTGTCACTATGGAAAATAATTCTTTGAGGGGTCTCTTCGAGATATCTCCACCTCAACCGAAAGCAATAAGAGTTGCCTCTCAACCCAGTGAAAATATTTAGTATGAAATTCCTTCGGGTATGTTAGAGAAACTGCTAGCTAATCATTATGCACGAGATGGAACAATACATCCTGATATACACTTAATCTATATAAATGAAATTTGTGGATTGTTTAAGCTTACAAGTTTATCCGAGGATAGAGTAAGAAGAAAATATTCCCTTTATGTTTGAGGGGAAAACATTGACATGGTATAGGCTATTGGATGATACCAGAACATAGGACTGGAACCGGTTGAAGCTGGAATTCCATCAGAAGTTTTATCCTATGTATTTGGTTCATCATGTCGGAATTATACATATAATTTTTTTCTTAACTCCATCCTCGCAGGTTTACCGAAACATGTTTAATGTTATGGTCAGTTTTATCTTAATTTTCTTTTGTAGTTGCGGATGCTTGCGAGAGAGGGTAATTATAAGTAGGTTGTTTGTTCAACTAAGAACAAGACCTTAGCTCCGGTCCACCCACATAACAACTTATCAAAGCAATGAATGCCAGTTAATGAATCATGATGAAAGTAACTAGATGAAATTCTTATGCCTCTTGAAGAACGTCTTAATCACTATAAGAAATACTTCCAGCTTGTCCTTAGCAATAATAAGGATTGAGCCACCTTGCCGCACCTTATTACTTTTGTTACTTGTCAATTGTGACCGATAATCTTGCTATCAAGTTATCTATCAAAACTATCTTCTACCATTTGCAGAGAATACTTTGCTGCAAACCGCTTATTTATTTCCTCTACATCTCGTTGGGTCTGACACTCTTACTTATCAAAAGAATTATAATTGATCCTCTATACTTGTGGGTCATCAACTGCCTATAAACTGTGATGGTGGCGGTCTACTATACATAGGCATGTGAAAGACTACGCACGGTAGCAGTGGCGGAGCTACGGACGGTATGCTGGGCGGGCCAGATTTGGCTAAGCTAAAGGGAAGCCTCCAAACTTTACCTTGTTTGAGCTAATTTTGCCATGACACCTACTGATTTAACCATGTATTGGGCGGGCCATAGCACAGTTTTGCCTGTGCATAGCTCTGCCACTGCACGGTAGGCTGCATCGGCATTCAATGCATGGTCAGGGACGTGGCCTCACGACTAATGCGAAAGCTGCCTACATGCGAGGCACGTGCCTTTAAAAAATTATGGCGATAGATAATGGAATGATGATTTTGCTATAACAGTTTTTTTCGATAAAAAGTTTATAGTGACCATTATTACGGCAATCGAACGCTCCCCTAGAGTTGCTCTTTCCCACACTTTTAGAGTAAAACTATCTACAATGGGAGTAACTTCAGCAGTAACATAGAGTCTAACTCAACAAATTTGCTTATGTGACAATGAGTTAATGAAGATAGAGGTAGTTTGAGTAACTTAGCTAGTTACATGTCTCAATGCAATATGAGTCTATAACCTAATAAATGAATATAGTAACATAATTTAGAGATATGTGTATGTTATTCTTCACTGTGGCTAGCCTAAGAATGTTGAAACATTTCACCGTTTCTTGCAAATTTTCCACTAGCTTCTGCTACCAAGCTGCTGTTAATCTTGCGCCGTCCATTCGGCGTTTTGCACGAACATCGGAGATCGGACGGCAAAAGACATCCTCCCTAGTCTCACGGGAAACGCCCGCACAGCTGGCCGCCACTCCACCCGCCGGTCACCAACGCAGCAGCCAAAACCAATCAGGAGACAGAGCCGCTCGCTGGCCTCGCCTCCTCCGCCGCATTCCTCCGCCGGCAGCGACAGCACAATCCGCTTATCCCCGCCGGCAGCGACTCCCCAACCCGTCGGTCGGTGCCGCTCGAGCCCGTAAGGCCGTACCGGCATCCACACCTGCATGGCTCTCCGCGCGGCGTCGCCGCCCTGCGCCGCGGGCCGCTGCCTCCCCTCCTCCCCGCCGCCTCGCGTCGGCGGCAGGCAATTCTTCCGACCCCTCCCCCCCGCCGCGCCTGCGCCGCTCCGGAAGTCAGCAGGTAGCCTACTGGATCCACGTGCTTCTATGCTTTCAGTTACGAGTGCACGATGCTCATACGGTACAGGTAGTTGCTACCTGCCAATGATTGGGGTTAGTATTCAGGCGGATTTGATGACGTTATTTAGGCAGCTCCAGGATCTAAGCGATTGTAGGCGTTGGCGCGCTGCTCACTACCATGTAGTTCTTCAAATCATCGAATGCGTTAGGTGTGGTGGACGCATGCTTTTTCCCTCGTGTGAATAAATTGACTCGCTAGGTATCAACTATAGTTCAAATCATCGAATGCCAGTTAGGTTTGATGGACACATGCTTTTTCGCCCTTGTGAATGGACTCCCCAGGCATAAACGCATGCGATTTGAACAGTTCTTTTGGTCTTACTGAAGGAGTAGCATACTAGTGTGGTACTGACCGTCTGAGGGACAAAATGGATGCAGACTCCGGTATGCCTAGCTGGCCTGAGACATGGATGACTGAACCTTCGGTTCCTGTCATATATTTGGAAGTTGGTTGCATGTTGCGCTTAAGAATGGTGGGTGTGGGCATGGTTGAGAAGCATGCGTTGTGCTCTCGATAATTTGTTTTCTGTATCTGTGCTGTATGCGTGTTGTGTACAAGTACCTGGTAGTGTAGGCAGGAAAAAGTCTTAAGATATGCGGATGGCGAACAGTTCCTGGTGTGGAAGACTGGAAATTAGGCTGGTTTATTGTATCTTAAAGATTTATACAGTTCAAATGGGTTTGGCATGCATATTCTGTTAACCAGGGTACTGGGGTAGCAAGTCTTTTGTTGTGGTGATGCTCCAGAAACATATATCATTAATTCATTCCTAAGTACTAACATCATGATCCTGTCATTTCTCAAAATAAAGTATCATGGTCCTGTTGGCCTGTATAGTGATCATTCAGGTGCTTTTTGTGGACCGAAATGAGTTTCAAGTGCAATGATTGGGGTGGGTTTCAACATTAAACTATTACTATTATTATTTTTGGATTGAAAGATGATTTGTTTCCTAGCTATGTTTTGTTATTTTATATGTGGTTCTGTCAAAGCCAAAGAATTTGATATCATTCCTGTTTGATTCAATTTTCAACCATAGTTTGTACCAAAGCAATTTCAAACAGTGATGGCACCCCTGGAACGAGCGATTCTCCACATGTGGTGTGTTTTGGGGAATTGCTGATCGACTTCGTCCCAACTGTTAGTGGGGTGTCACTGGCAGATGCACCAGCCTTCAAGAAGGCTCCAGGGGGTGCACCTGCCAACGTTGCAGTTGGAATAGCTCGTCTCGGTGGATCAGCAGCTTTCATTGGAAAGGTAATTTGTAACTTTCTTCCTATTTCTGCATGTTGTAATACAAGAGCGAGAAATTTCAAGGATGTGTAAATACAGTACAGCTGGAAAAAAGGAAAATACACGCAGATAAATTGTTGCCAATTTTTTGTTTTAATTTAAAGTTTTATGTGCACTGCATACACCCTGAAATATTATCAACTAAATTGCACTTTTCGTCCCACAAATTTCACTTCGGTGGGTCTCAGAAAAAGTTTCTCGTGGGGAAGTTCCTAAACTTCTAAAACTGTCAGAAATTCATCTATGTTCACATACTCATATAGTTCCGTGCAGCATTTTAGGCACTGCATGAGTAGAAACTGCATTCCAGTGCCCCGCATAAAGTTCTGTGCAGCATTTTAGGCACTGCATGAGTAGAAACATGTGCATATTCCTCCAGGCTCCTGCTCATTGTTGCAGACAGCTTGGCTGCTTGTATGGTTCTGACATCCTTACACATGTAACACATCTTGGTAGTATGCACCTTGAATCTTGCCTATGAGTACAGCATCACTTCTACCAAGATCGAGGAGAGTGGAACCAGAGCCAAGAAGTGGTTCCATGTTTGCAGATCTCGATACTTGATCTAGCTGATAGGTTTATGCCAGATAACTGCAAGTTTGGTGATCCTTGAGGAAGATTTCCATGTTTTAGAAACCTTTCAGGAAGATATTATAGTTTTTTGTTTCGGAAAATGAGATCATTTTTATATTTAGAGACCTAAAGTGTGATGTGCTAAATATCATTAATTCCATGTTGTTTTCACCTCAAAGTGCATTCATTTGTGTACTTGGTGTTTTTTCAGCTCATGTATTTAACACTGAACACATTCAGGTTGGTGATGATGAATTTGGATACATGCTATCTGACATGCTGAAGGAGAATAACGTGAACAATCAAGGGTTGCTATTTGATACTCATGCTAGAACAGCTTTGGCATTTGTGACACTTCGAAGTGACGGTGAACGCGAATTCATGTTTTATCGTAATCCAAGTGCAGACATGCTGCTTGAAGAAAAAGAGCTTGACCTTGACCTTATCAGGAAGGTACGAGAATTACATGGTTCTATAATATTCTTGCAATATCTATGCTTCTCTACCACCACAGGTTTGTTTAATCATGTAATATATTTGTGACAAGCTGAACTTAACTTAATCATGGCAATCATGCTAGGCAAAAATCTTCCATCATGGATCAATAAGTCTGATAACCGAGCCATGTAAAACTGCACATATTGCAGCTTCCAAAGCTGCTAAAGATGCTGGGGTACTAATTTCATATGATCCGAATTTGAGGCTCCCACTGTGGACATCAGCTGATGATGCTAGAGATGGTATCCTGAGCATATGGGATACTGCTGATCTTATCAAGGTAACAACTAACAGGCAGCAGCCTGCAAATTATTTGTGTTCACCAAAGGCTTATTGTCTTGATCATGCATCTGCTTTGCAAATAGGCAAGTGCAGAGGAGATTTCCTTCTTGACAAATGGGGAGGATCCATATGATGATTCTGTTGTGAAGAAACTTATCCATCCGAACACGAAGTTGCTTCTTGTCACTGAAGGTCCAGATGGCTGTAGATATTATTCCAAGGTAATGTCTATCTGTGAACTGTATATCTGGTCATTTATTGGAAGTTTGCAGTAACTTCTGTTGGTAAATGGTAAGAGATTGCTGAGATGCAGCCGCACTTCTTTTAGTATCTCCTCGAACCTACTTGGTCATGTCGCAGAAGTCATACAGCATTTAAATTTTTTTCCTGAATTATAGAAAAAACGTGGTGCAGAGCATAAGATGGATTTCCCTCTTGTAGTCCAAAGCAGGAGGAAAACCAGAGTTGTGTAGCCGAGTGGTGCTAGGTTGCTAGCCTATTATCCTTGGGAGACCTCTCTTTCCATCAAGTAGTATTAACTATGTATCTGTGTTTTTTTTTTTTGCGGAAAGTAACTATTTATCTGTTATGAGCATATTCAGACCTGTAGGGTGGAGATCATGTCCTTCACTATTTCATGCAGTCACTTACTGGTCTTGTGTACAAAGTCTATATTAACAGTATGAATTATTGTTCCTTTTGTAAAACAACAGGAATTTAGTGGGAAAGTTGGTGGATTGAAGGTAACTGCTGTTGACACCACTGGTGCTGGGGATGCCTTTGTTGCTGGAATATTATCACAGCTAGCTGCGGATTTTTCACTCCTTCAGGTATGACCAGTACTGCCAGAATATGGAGTTTTCTTTTCCAGCCTCTTGAGTAGAGAGTGAGCTCGGTGAGGTATACAGAATTTTTCCTGCATATTGATTGTCGATGGAAGTAGGAAATGATTTCCAAATGATGAAGTGATATATTACTTTTGTTATCTGTAGAGTCCAATTTTTAAGTTTTGAAACTATAGAGAAAGTTATGCACAGCATGCTGAATATTTTGGGCTCCTTTTGGGGTGCAGCATGAGGTGTGCGACTGGTGCTGCAGTTGTAGTCCAGTAAGGCAGACATGTTAGGAAGATCAAAAGGGAAGAGTTTAAGTAAGTAATGGAAGAAGAATTGAGTTAGGAAATAAATGAGTAATTCGGAAAGAGTCCAGGTCCAGTTTGTGATTTCTTTGAAGTCCTAGCCCAACTCTGTCCAGTTTGGGTCTTAGGCTTAGGATAATCCTCAGAGCACACACGAGGGCGAGCACAGGTTATCGTTTATTCGTTTTATCCTCCTGTGCGTTCACGTTCTGAAACCCACCATCTTCTCTGCTGACCACTTAAATTCCCACCACGCAAGCCTAGTCCATATTACTGAAGGCTGAGGCGCCAAGCAGCTGAAGTGCTGAGCAGGCAACCACAAAACTGATAGCTTAATTAATCTCGATATTATATATCTGTTTTTGTTAAAGATGTGCTATCCTGAAGCCATGAATGTGCTCCAACTGATTGAATGAGGAATGAATGTTTGTTCATACCTGATGCATCTATCTATATACATCAAACATTCTGTTCAATGTTAGCCGTGATGTTTTTCTTGAAAATTTTGTCCTGAGGATTTTAAACAGGTGTGGGTGGTTTGCTTTATGCCTTTATATATAAAGTGGGGTGGAAGCCTTTTTTGGTAACAACAGGTCCGGTCTAGAGAAACTGTACAGAATAAACAAACTACTCATTAGTGGCATACATGCAAATTAGAAATCTATAATAGAAATAACACAAACTGGAAATCTTGTTGTGTACGTGTTGGCTTCGATCACGGTCCGCGATTCAGAGTCACAACACAAGTGGACGCTTGGGACACAGTTATCACGGCGTGTCGACCCTGTAGGCATTGGCCAGGGACATCTTAAGCGGACGAATGACACTTTCATACTCGGCTTTGTGTGGAATAGAGCAATTTTCAAGCAATTAGCATTTCGTTTTCATTTGCTTTATGTCATATCTATCTTTGTGTTTGGCTAGGTAGCTTTGGTGGGGTTGCTGCAGAAATTTAGTAATGTCTGGAGATACCCTGTAGTTGGATGTACCACCTTGTTGCCGCGGCAAAAGAGCAATAAAATTCTTCCTGTATCTAAAAAAAATCATCAAAAAATTATTCTTTTCTGTATCAAATTCTCTGGAATGGCGGAATCTTTTGCTACTCATAAAAAGAAACTGAAACTCTGGAATCACAGTGTCACTATGACCTTGGAGTTAATGCTGATTTGCTTTTCTTAGCAGGACAATCGGTAAAACTATACTAATCATTTCTGTAGGAACACATTCCCTTCATTTCAAAATATAAGGCATTAAGTTTTTGCAATTTTATTTCAAAAGCACGACCTGACAGACGTTTGCTCTTACTTCCCTGCATTTATATCATTTCTTTCTCTCCAATATTTATGATTAAACATGCGTACTAAATTACTAACTATTCCTTTTTTATGGATGCTATGGTCATTTCTCTTAACTTTTTTTCGTTGGTTGTATGCCCTGTTTAATCCCCGTGCTTGATCAAAAACAGCTTATGGAGTGGATGGACACCTAGTTATTTTGTATACACATTAATCTGTAAGTATTTGGGCCATATGTATGTGTGGGCACTACCAATTGCACACATGCTAATTTGATAAATGAAGCTAGAAAACACGTAACCATGTCCGGCAAGGGCAGCGCAGAATATGCCCTATTGGTAAGGCCCAAACATCAACCATGAAAGTGTTATGTTGGCGCAAATAAGCCATGCCCTGCGGTGGTGACCGACGTCGGCACGCCAGGTCTGGTCCGTGGCGTGCGTGGGCATTGTCTGGGCATAGTCCTACTAGTGTATGGGCATAGTCCCACTAGTGTCTGGCCAGTGTATGTCCAGGTCGAGCCCATGGCGGGTGCGTGCGTGTGTGTGTTGGTGGGTCTGTTAGCGAGTGACGCGGCCCTGTGTAATCGTTGCCCAGTCGAGTTCGCGCTAGAGGAAAATTGCCGTTCGTGCGGCAGGCGTTTGTGTGCCGGAAATCTCCCTGTGTCCACCGTGTTCTCCCTCCTTCCTTGGTTCAAGCCAGAGAGCGTGCAACAGAGAGAGGGCGAGGGCGACTAGAGAAGGTGAGCCAGAGCTAGGGCTAGACCCTGACATATTATTATCTAAAGATCGTGGAAATATTCAGTTGGCACGACACATGTATCACAGCCCAAAATATACTCAAGTGAATTTGCATTTCTTGTCATTGCACCATTGCTTTTCAAGCCCACGTATTTTTCTTGTCTGCAATTTCGGCATTAGTCTGAAGCAGGGGTTTTAGTGCTAGGCTTACCTAGCTGTTTGTGGCCTAAACAGGATGAAGCTCGGTTGAGAGAAGCCCTGAAGTTCGCGAATGTCTGCGGAGCTCTCACGGTGACAGAGAGAGGAGCTATTCCTGCACTGCCCACCCGACAGCAAGTGGCTGATGCCCTGACCAATGTCGTTGCTTAAGTCTGCCAGGCAGGTAGTTCTCATCTGGTTTGCTGTGTAATCTAACGCAACTAGCGTTGGCCTGTCGGGCATCGTGTTGTTAGAATAGTTCTAAGTTGGCCGTGTGATTTGGTTTACGCTGTTTGTTGCCTTGCTGGTGTACCCCAGGCTACCGGCCAACCAAATAAGATGCAAGATGCGAGTTGCGGTCCAATTTAACTTCTGAGATTTATGTTTGGAGCCTCAGAGCTAGTAATTGCTGTGTAATATTTGTATATTTTTACCGCGGTTATCTGCTGGTGCCGTGAGGAAGTACATTCGGGCTAACCATGAAAGGAGAAATTGGCTAGAAAAAGTTTTATTGTGTCACTCAGTTTTTTCATTCAGTGAGAAATATGAATGAGGTGCTACTCATGATGATTTTTTTTTCTTGATTTGTGGACAAAACCTATATGCTGTCTAATTTTCTGGGAGTACCTGGATTTTTTAGCAGCCTAACCATATTTTAGTAGCACGGTGGTATCTAAGGAGGGCGCAGCACTAAAACTACCTTGATGTGCGCCGGAAGAAAACCCTTGCTAAAAAATTGCCCAAGAATACATGAAACATATAACATGTTGCGAATCATTTACAAGTTGAACTCTTAGTTAGAGAAATAAACTTACAATTTGAGTTTGAATTGATTAATAGTAGCTGAAACGAGGTGGCACCTCGCATGCGCTGTTACGGCTACAGATCAAGCTTGCAAGCAGGATAAGGTGTATGAATCATCCCCCTAGTTTATACGTACACTACCTTGTCTGTACGCGCGGAAGCATGCATTCGAAAGGACTGAATCGAAACACGTCACCCTGCAGAGCGATACATTCCTGAACCTGAGGGCGACATTTCTTCCTAACCATAGCTTCGAGTAGACGTGAATCCGCCGTGCGCCGAGGAATGTTGGCCGAGATCCCGCGATCCTGTCTGCCTAGCCTAGCCTAGCCTAGCCGGTAGAGCCCGCCAACGCCTATGCCTTCTCCATTCGCTCCACTCGGAGCCCATGCACAATCCAGCGACTAGCAAACAGCGACCTATGCCATCCAAGTCGTGGGCACGAGAGCGACGATGGGAGTGCGCGGTGGACGCATCATGCACCGAAAGGAGCAGCGGGGAAGCTTTCCGACACGAGAATCGGCATCCAGTAAGCAATTCAAACTAATTCAGAGAGAGAGAGAGAGAGAGAGAGAGAGAGAGAGAGAGAGAGAGAGAGAGAGAGAGAGAGAGAGAGAGAGAGAGAGAGAGAGAGAGAGAAGAGAGAGAGAGAGAGAGAGAGAGAGAGAGAGAGAGAGAGAGAGAGAGAGAGAGAGAGAGAGAGAGAGAGAGAGAGAGAGAGAGAGAGAGAGAGAGAGAGAGAGAGAGAGAGAGAGAGAGAGAGAGAGAGAGAGAGAGAGAGAGAGAGAGAGAGAGAGAGAGAGAGAGAGAGAGGAAGCTTTCCGACACGAGAATCGCTCGGCATCCAGAAAGGAGGAGAGACCCAAGTCCAAGCCGCAGTAATTCAAAAACGAAAACGGCAGCGGCTGCTCGTGCTCGGACCCAATTCCAATTCCAACAGCACGATCTCCTCCACCTCACCCCGAATCCTGCAAATATACGCACGCACGCAGCCGACCTCCCTCCCTCCCTCCCAACCCCGGCAAGCGGATCGCATCACACGCCGTTCCACAACACCGGCTCGCTCGCTCGCTCCTCGCTCTACCCGATCACTGAGCCCCGCCAACCATTTCACCCTGGTCCCAAGAACATTAGTCTGTGCTAGTATCATCAACACGCCGGGCAGCTGGCGTGGTGAAATGCGCGGGCTGATGAGTGGCGGCTGGGGTTTGACCGGTCAAAGCGGTCAAAGGGATGGGGTGGAGATCGAATGAGGATTTTCGCAGGGGAGCACGCACATGCCGTCGCCCATGGGGAACCTAAGAATGTCGTTTGATTAAGCGGATCGAGCTAGGAGGATAACGCCGCAAAATAATACTCCTTCCGTCCAAAAATACTTGTCATCAAAATGAATAAAAGGAGATGTATCTAGATGTATTTTAGTTCTAGATACACCTCTTTTTGTCCATTTTGATGACAAGTTTTTTCGGACGGAGGGAGTACTAATAAGCGGTGAGTAAACCTCGCGAGCGCGCGTGCATCCAAGCGGGGCGGGAGTACGTGCACTGTGCAATGTGTATGTGGACGGGCCAATCCGATTCCGATGGATGGGGTCGCCGTGTCTGACAAGAGACTGGTAAACAGCAAGCCGATGAAGCTCCTGGTCCCATTTTTTTTTTCTATTTAGGATTCCTGGTCCAGGATTTGATAGTACCGTGGCGCTATCGAGTTGCACTTTTTTTTTTCAGCACAGCCTGGTCGCTCTTCTCGGCGCGCCCAACCCAACGCGTTGATGGGCTCGTCGCAGCTCCGCTGGCCCATGCACTTCTCAAACCCGGGCCTCCTCCTCGATTTGATCGGCCGAATGCTAGTTTTTTAAATATATTGTGCATTTTCTGCTTTGGGGACGATCCATGCGGGCCTTGCAATTTTGTTTCCAATTGTATTTTACTTTGTCTGTCCCAAACATCTAGGCAGTACGTGTACATTGCACTGTATTTGTATTTTGGCCCGAAAGTGCGAGCATTAAGAAAGATCTTGCCAGCCAAAACTGATGCGTGCAAGAGAAGTATGCAGCTGATCAACTGAGGCAAGTGGCGCTGAAGTCGCACGAAGTCAAAGCCAGCGCGCGCTCGTGGGGTTGCATGCATGACACAGAAGCATTACATTCCCGGATAAAAATGCTTGGATCGAAGGTATGGGAGTGCAGGAGGTTTTATGGTCAAGCAAAAACCCGAAGACCTCTACCTACGTGTAACACGATCGATCGGGAAACCCTAGTGGGCCAGCTAGTGGACAAGATAAAAAATGCTCCACTGATGCACACATGAATGGCATTCATGGGTTCCTTTTTTCCATGTCACGTGAACTGCCGCGTCCATGAGATGAGATGAGATGAGATGAGTGGAAAGCAAACTAGCAAAGAGTCACGGCGCCGAAAGCCCATGCCCGGGGAACCCTTCTCCTGAGCACCCGGCCATAACCTGCACCGGGATGGAGCAACGGTGCGACTACACATGAGAGCATGGGCTCGTGCCTGCCCCGATCCATACGCCCCCGTGCACGCATGGTTCCTTCCCGCCACATGCACCCGCCTCATCATCTCAAACTCCACTCTCCGTCAGACCTGCGTCATGCATGCACACACAAAAATACATCATCCATCATATATTAGTAGCCAAAGCCCCCGATGAAATAGCCTCTATGCCTATACATATACTCCTTTCATGTAGATGTAGGGATATGATGTAGCTTTCGGAAAGCAAATTTTGTTTTCCGACGAATTGAAAACAAATTGACTCCGGGAAACAGGCATTGGTTGGGCAATAGTGATCCCTTGCATTAGGCGCCAAATCCCTCCTTTCGTGGATCAGTTGGCGACCGATGCACCAAGAAGACCACTAGGCATTGCATGCATGCACAAAGGAGCATTAGCAGTACTGTTTAAGGAAAAGAGCGTGGCCTAATGATGTGTTGCCACCGTCAAGCTAGGCCATGGGGAGGACATTTGGAATCTTGATCGGTGTTTCTTTTCCCGGACATTCTCCTAAAAAGGCCTAATATAAGCTAGCTAGGCCAGCAAGGTCCAACGACGCACAACCATTTCTCTCAGCCTATCACCCCGCTTCTCTTTTTCTTGCATTCTCTGCTTTTGTTGATAGTAATAGTATCTCCTAGAGGACCCACAGTGTCTAGTGCATCTTGCAAAGTGATACCCCAACTCACATTTGCAAGCAAACTCCTTCTCACGTATGTATGATTAAATTTGACTGACGTGCACATGCGACAAATACATGTTCTATACTAGCAATCACGCATGTCGAATTCATGCATTGACAAATGTAAATTAAGCCACACATGCACGCACACATATTCCTTGTTTGTTGTAATGAAAGAATTGAACCTCGACCCGTGGCAGAGATTGAGCATAATTCAAGAAGGGGCCTTGACTTGAAGGAAAACAAAATTCACAAGGAGGAAGGGGCTAATCTTTAGTTTAACACTTGTTGGGCCTAAAGTACTAAAGCAACTATGCATATAGTACATCTCAGCAAATTTACGATTTCTTAGAAAAATAAAAACAACTAGCAAATTTAGTTTTGCAACAACAAATAGTTCACAAATCTATCCATGAAACGAATATCAAGCAAGATAAAATACGATGTAAACCTTCAAAGTGAACCCACTGAATCTTTTACTGGGCCGTGCAGTTTTGGGGGATTGGTAGCATGCCGGTAAGAGGATGAAAGAACACGTTGCGAGGTAGGTGTACTTTGCGGATTAACGCGTGTGATATGTAATGCGCATCTAGGAGGCGGGGATGGTCATGGAATAAAACATGAAGGTGAAACTTGGGTTGTTAATAAAAAAACAATAATGCAATTACTATAGAAATTATTTCCAGATGGTTGAGATAGAAGGTATCCATCTCAACAATCTCACATTTTTTTTATTGGTATAGGTTTGTTACTAGCTACCCCGTTTCCAGTTTGTTAGGCCCACATGTAAGAGTATACAATTAGAAACTTCAAATGTTACATTTTCTAAAGGTATCAATTCTTGTATATACAATTCATATTACATTTGTAAATGATGACCTAGAGTTACGTGCATAACCTATAAACCAAAAACAATAACCCTACACCTACGTACCCATCTCCGTAAACTTATTTAAACTTCCTAATCTACTTCTCTCCCCCTCCCCCTTCCCCTGAATTTCATGGGTGGCCCCCGGCCATTTCCCTTCCAATCAAATGACCCCAAACCAGTTTTCACGTAGCTTCACGTAGCATAATTACATAGGTATAGCAAAGCCCAACAGAAAATAATGAAGTACATAGTGAGATATTAATTCAGATTGTGACACTGTATTGTCCACCCCATCGAAGCGAGTTAGCATTGAATGGAGTGGACAATACAGTAAAATACTGTCAAATGTGATGACAACACATAACATTGAGGAGTTCAGTGGCGACGACGCTATTCACTTGCAACCGCACGCTCTGTAATCATGTGCTAAACATCAGAGGACGATGATGATCTTTAGGATCAGGATCGACAAGGCTAATGCTCGCTATGAGCATGTCGTGACCCGGCCGTGGCTTTATTCAACGCCATATTCTCATGCGTCAAGAGACACTGCAGAAAAGGTTTAGCGATGCGATTTATGGGGACAACACGCTCGCAAAAGCCTGCCACATGATGCTTACTTTCGTGGGTATATTCTTGACACTTTTTCGTGCTATCCCTACATGACCCTAGCATGAATTACAGAGATGAACAGTAGTAATAAATAACCTTAAAACCCCATAACAAACATGGCTACAACGGTAGGCACCGGCATGCGACTCCACTAGTACTAGTACCAAACAAGGTTCAAAGTCTTGCGTTTCTCTAAATTCTTATGATAACTGGAAAGAATCTGATGCAACTTATTGGTTACTCCCTCCGTGACGAAATGTAAGAGGTTTTGACATTTCGTCACAGAGATAGTATTTTTTTAGAACAGAGAATATATGTTTTGATTTGCTTCCAACGTTCGTCTAGATGCAGAATGTTTGTACTCGAGTAAAGTGCGAGCCTCCACATGCGATGCCCTTTTTTGACAGAGGAGTGTGCGCACCAGTGCACATGCCTCTGTGGCCTAGCTTAAGCTTATAATCAGCAGGTCAGGTCGGGTCGGGTCAGGTCAGGTCAGATCGGCACCACCCGCCGGCCGATCGGCTCCGGTGAAACCACGACAAGTGGCAGCAGAGCAGTACTACAGCCCGTAGGGTTCTTCCCAACGGGTGTATGCATGCAGTAGCTGGCCAGATGTACACACGACTAATAGTACGACGGCGCCGGACCAGCAGCAGTAGAAGTAATCCTCTCTTCCCCTCTACGTGCCGTCGTAGCGCGGGGGCGGCGATGATGGCGGGGAGGCGCACGCCGGCCGGCCGGCACGGGCGCCAGGCGCGCAGGCGCGGCGAGCGAAGAAGAAGAGGGAAAGCGCAAAAAACTCGCCCGCTTTTGACACTTACCAGGCCTTGCTTTCGCCAACTTTTGGCTAATCAAATCACCGTTCCCGACCCTCGTGCTCCCTCCCTCCCCGGCGCCTCGTCGCCTTTTACCGCCCCCGTCGCGGCCCCCGACGACGCGCGGGGAGGGGAGGCAAAAGAGAGCAGTTTCGCTGGGCTGGCTGACGCCTTTGATTATTCATTCCGGGCCGGGCGCCCGCTTTGGAATTGTTTCGCAGCTTTTTGGTTGCCCTGTCGGCGTGGTGGCCGGCCTCCCTCGTGCGCGCGCCCGTGCCCGCGTTGGGCTGGGTTGAGGACGCCGTGCAAGGCTTGTGCTCCTCCTGTGCGGATTACTGCGCGGCGTATTAGCAGGGAATTACATTACATTAGATTTATTACTGCAAGCTGATCGCTGTCTGCTCTACGCTTTATCAACGGTCATCAGCGGAGCGGAGAGGCTCGGATGAGATAGTTTGCAAATGGGGAAATTTTAAGGTAATATCACCGGGAGTTATAAGACTTGCGCCCGATGTTCAGTTTAGTGCTAAAACTTAAAAATATGGATTTGGAGTCATCCAACTTGCGTTCTCGTGCAAATACAGTCACATCACTCGTATTCAGACATATTCGTGCTTATGTGGCACGCCAACATGGCTATGGCCTACCTGTCAGTGACTGGAATGGCTTTTTTGCGAGATAGTGACTGGAACAGCTTGACGCGTATCTTTTTCGCAGAAACACCCTTTGGTCTATATTTAAATAAGCAGAAGCCCCTCAGTAACATGGTGGGTCCCACTTGAAAAATGAAAATAAAAAGTGCATGCGGGCATTTGAAATCACGCTAGCAAACCACTGCAGTACCTACATAGTCGTGCCTATAAAGAGGTGCACTTGTTTTTACTCCTACATTAGTAGACACAGTTTCTTTTCCCCACAAAAAAAAAGACACAATTGTTTTTTTCTAGATACCTTTTTTTCAGGGTTCAGTCAAAAGCCGGATACAGGACAATCTCGGCCTTTTTCATAAAAAAATTAAATTGAAAAACCACATCAAAATGTATAATGTTTAACCCATAACATACAAAACTTTTTCATGAGCGAGTTTTTCTTTTTTATTCCTTTTTTTCCGGAAGGCGCCGGAAAATCTGGGTTTCAAAATATCTTGCCAATTCCATTTTTTAGCCCGAAATTTTGAAATGAATTAATGTATAAATATATTTGGTTTAACAAAAAAATGTCAGAGAGAAAAAGAACCTGAATACGAGTAGTTGTCGCGGGCAATATACAAAACCCAGCGTTTCTCTTTATGGGGACTAATAGCTACTGGCGAGGGCACGACTGACGGGGGCGCGCGGAGGAACACGGGGGCGTGGTGGCGGGTTCGACTCTGAGCAGAGCGAGGACGAGGACGAGGACTACGCGGTGGATCCCGGCCAGAGCTCGCGAGCGCAGTGAATGTCGAGCGCGTGGGAAGACACAACTGCGGCCTCTGTGCCGGCGAGCGCATCACGAGCGAGCGGGCGAGCGGGCAGGCGGGCTGGCAGGTGCGGGCGCGCGGGTGAGCTCGGCTACTGCTGCTGCACCCCGGTGAGCACTGATGCGGCGCGGCTAGAGCGCGAGCTCGCGGTTGAGAGAGGCGTAGGCGTGGGCGTGCAATCGAAGTGCAGACGAACGTTTTGGGCATGGTCGGCCGTGTTGGACGCCTCCAACAAAAGCCGGACGCAACCACCCATTGTCACCTCAGACGAAATCCGGAAAAAACGGACGTCCATTTGAAGTCGTGCGATGAAGTTGCCTAAGAACACCGAGTGGGTCAATTCATCTTATTGATCGAGACAAACTTGATAGCACTGACGGCAGGTTTAATCAATTTGTCACTCACTATGCGCTGGGGCTTTTATTTTAAAGCAGTATAGTTTTACATATTCATCGTCAATCCGCACTAGTGCGATGGACATACGTTGGACAATTTTACTAACCGGTCGCCAGTTCCAACCCATCTGCGCTAGTATTTTCTCATTATATGTGATGGCTTTTTGCAAAATTAAATAAATTATGAGGGTGTTTTCTGCATAAAAAACTGGCATGCTATGCTATGGTCACCCAACGCGTTGCGCACTCTCAACCATTGACATGTGGATCTTCATCGGACTAGTGCGCCACGTGGCAAGCCCATACTGCAATATACGAGAGGAGGCACCGTATTTACACGCCGAGACAAGTTATGTGATCACAAATCCGTATTTTCGAAGTTTTAGCACAAAACTGAACATCGAGCACAAGTTCTATGACTCTCAATGATATTACCTCGGAAATTTTTGTGTGGTAGATGGGTTGTATTGATCCATGTATCATTAGGATTCCTTGCAGCTTTAGTGCTTTACTTGCTCGTGTTGTTTAATGTCGTGGATGAGATAGTTTAATGGGACGGTGTGAGGTATTAGAGGCTGACACGTACCACGTCAGGAGGCTCCTCCTCCTTCCCGATCCAAAATGTCTCTCAAACCTCAAGGCAACATTGCACTCTCCCTCTGCTTGTGTCGCGCTACAAAATTCTCTGATCAATTATTAAGTTTGTGTCGGAAATTATTGTCAAGGCATTTTAATTTGTTCAGTCATACGGTATAGTGAAGTTTGAAAACACGAAGCACAAAAATATGGCATCAAGAAGCAACCACGTACTCTTCACTAATTAAGAGACCATTTACGGTACATCAAAATTATATGAGCCGTCCATTTCAAGTCATTCAATGGACTAAATCCACTAATACTATTAGGAAAAAACAGTAGTATATTTTGTTTAAGGGGTAAAATTGGAAGGCTTACGAAGTAAATACCAAAACTCTACACCGTTGAGAAATCCGTGTGTTTTCTTGTGGGTTTATCCTGCTCCCACGGGACTGCAGGGACCGGTCCGTCCTAATACTTCCCGGCGGATCCTTACCGGACGGTATTTTTGCCAAGGAAATCACCATGGACAAAAGTTGATTGATCAGTGTCCTGAGGCACTAGTACGTCGATGATTAGCTGATTGTTTTCCGGTGATCAAGCGGCGGCTGCGGCCGCTGCACGCAAGCGAAGCAGGCACAAGCAGCGAAGGCACCACTGATCAGGACGCTGCAGCGGCGGCTCCGTGGCCTGCTGGTTGATCCGATGCCCGGCCGGCGACGAGAGCGCCACTGATCAGGACGCTGCAGCGGCGGCTCCGCGGCCTGCTGGTTGATCCGATGCCCGGCCGGCGACTTGAATCTCCCACTTAATGGCACGGAGGCTAGCTCCTCTGATCGATTGTTGGGCACGCGCGTTGATGACCGGCGATGGCAACGACTGGGCCTCAGGAGGATGGTCACCGACACCGCGTGGGATTTTTCTAATTAAGAAAAAAAAAGACAAAACTACCCCGTTAATCAACGGCTGAGATGATTCAATACTACTCGGTTCCATAGGTAGTATGATGCACCGTAAAAAATCTCCTAATTAAACCCTTGAAAAAACAACGGAGCTTAGGCAAAAAAATGAAGTAAGTAGTGACTCTCTCTCTCTCTCTCTCAAAATAATGAAACATCTGCCCTTGTGAATGATAAAATGAAACTATTGTATCCAAGGTTATTGGCGCCATAATCTCTAAATGTTGATCAACCTAGAATCCATCTACACTCTGTGTATAGTGGATTCAAGTCCATTGGAAAGTGACCGGTTTATTCGAGGCCCTTCACGTTGCAACCCCTATACGCAGATCAACCTGGAATTCATGGGTCAACATTTTAAGATTGTGACTGGTAATTTCAACAAAGGATATAGGTTGATTACATTAAAATAACCCTCTGATTCATATTAATAATTGTCACTGATTTAACACAGGCCTCCTTTGGTTTGTAGGATAGGATTATCATAGGAATAGAAATCTTGTAGGAAATGAGATGACATGTATCTCAAATCCTATGAGTAGGAATAGGAAACAAGATGTCATTTGGTTGACACCAAAGGAATTTTTCCATTGAGTCTAGCCTCTTTTTTATTTTCCTATGAAATGTGGAGGATAGGAACCAATCCTATGTAGGAATAGGAATCCGTTCCTATGAACCAAAGGGCTCTAAAGGAAAAAATCCTATAAGAATCCTATCCTCTAAAATTCCTATGAAATTCCTCTAAACCAAAGGAGGCCTAAACTAGCAACAATTAATATGGTTCGGAGGGGGAAACATATTTTGCTAGCCAAATCACATAAAATATAGATGCATTATTTATTGCAATGAATGTTCAAAACTTGTTGTCGGAATCTTGCAAAAGACTATGAGGTATTGAGGTCCAAACATTATATTTGTGTACGAGAGGTAATGCAAGTATTTTGAAAATATGGTAATTCCGCCGGAATGTAGCAATGTGTCACCATGATGATTCAGCTGGTTTTGATCAAGATCTTGAACTGAAATGGAGATCCTGTGACAGGTTGAATACATTTTTATATGAAAACCAAACATTCGTAGTTTCTACACCTGCTTGTAGTACCTAATAGTTGTCATAAAACCCGAAATGTTTTAACAACATTCTACTTTGAATCGTGCAGTGTCATAAGATCTTCATGCAAACACCCAAACCGAGATATCCTAGCCAGCTTGATTACTATAAAACTAGGATAAAACTATACACTATAAAAAACATTGTCTCAACATCTAAAAAGGCTTTCTGTCAGAAGACAATGATTTCTCATAATGCAATTATATTAGTAATAATGTTTATATTGTTAGAGATACGACACGCAACATGAACGACAAAGAAGGAATCAACACAAAGGAGAGACGAGATTTAACGTGGAAAACCCCTCCAACACGAAGGAGAAAAACTTCGGATGCCCAACCAATGAAACTTCACTATATCAGGAGAGATTACAAATGCGGGAGATTTACAATGATTATCTTATCCCGCGCGGAGGCTTACAAAGGATATATATTATGGAGGTGACCTAGGTCGATATTAAACCGCCGTTGGGGGGGGGGGGGGGGGGGCTACGGTCCCCGCACCCCCAGGCGTCATCTGCTAGAGGGGTGGTTGCGCCACGTAATCACCTATAGTTTGAAACCTATAACTTCCACCCCTACATCACAAATCCACGCAAAATATGAGAAATCTAGAAGCCATTCATGTGCAAGAATCACTGCGATGGCTGGACGGAAAGTGATGTTGTTGTAGATCGTGAACCTCGTGTCCCCTTCTTAGAAATTGGAGGTTTTTTTTTCTTCTTACTGTCACTCCGATGACTGAATCTTACGTGTTGTTTGTGCTCTTGTTTTTTTTTGCCCTGTGTGGTTGTGAAGTTCTTGGATAGAAAAGTTGAAGTTTACTTGTAGTTTCAAAAAAAACGTTTAGCCGTAATTTCTTTGGGATTTGCTTGTGGCCGGCTATACCACTTGTTGTGCTTTGGAGCCATGCCAAACTTTAGTTGTAGTCTCTTTGTATTGTTGCTTTGGGATTTGCTTGTGGCCGGCTATACCACTTGTTGTGCTTTGGAGCCATGCCAAACTTTAGTTGTAGTCTCTTTGTGTTGTTGCTGGTGGGTGTCTATACCAATGGTTGTGCACTATAGGAAAAAATCGTTGCCTTGTGTTCAACCATAGATCCAATGCAGTTTATCGGCCACACAACTTATAGACGATGTACGCCGAGCGCAAACACTAAAACCATGTCAAAAGATTCGTTCTCGACGAATAAGCCTCCCGGCGACGGGCCTCCGCCCGCTTTGTCAGAAACTAGCCTTTATACTTTATATGAATTCGGATCACAACATAACATATATCCCCCTTTTTCATCAGGAATTAGTAAAATTATGGCCGGCAATTTTCCTTCACAACATTCTCTTTGTACTGCCTCCTTGATTTTCCGGTGAAACCAAACTAAAATACACCTTTTCATCAACATAAGGATCACATCCACAGGACTGCAGTTTTTTTGTTAGCGTATAATTAGAAAGTCAACTTAAATAGGAACAAGATAATGTGCCAACTAGAGAAAATATGCATGCATAAATTGTACATGGGGAGAGAAGATTAACCAACAATGGCATTGCATTCCTTTCCTACCAAGAGGTGTTATTTGATGACATATAGAAAAAAAAGTTATGCTTTAGGATGGCTTCTACGGAGAGGTGAACTTCCCGCGAAAAAAATAGATAGGTGAACTTGGAAGCTTCCAATAAAAAATTGGGTCTTTGGTTTTATATCGAACAATTTTATGTTCAAATGAATTATTACCAATCTCACTTTTTTTATTAAAACATAACTTTTTAATAATGCAAAATTTTAACTAGATTTCCATATTTCACACTCGCCATTTCCCCTTCACCCCTTCTTATATCTAGGAAGCAATTAAGACTTATTGCAGGCAATTGATTATTTCCACTTCACAACATTCTCTTTTTATCACCCCTCTAATCCTTGCCCGAAAAGTCACATACAACATACCTCTTATTATCAGCAGAGGGAGTATAATATAGATACAACCAACGATATCTATGTTGGGAGAGAAGGATCAACCAACTTTAACAAAGATTACTAGTTAAACTTCAATAGCAATTGTTCTTTCATGCTAGATCTACACAAAAAAAGCTCTCTTTGAAACCCTAGCTACCACAAAGCCGTCATCCTCGTCGACTGATTCCTTTGGTCTCCATCTATGGCGATTGGTTTTGACATCAGGCGGAGAAGACAATGGATCTCTGTGCTTGTGGGGACTCCTGGTATATGTTTGTGATGTCCTCCTCTGTCATTCGTCTAGGCGACAAGAATGCATCGGAATAAGTATACCCAACCTCACCCACGTCATGGTGGTGCTGGTTATGGCGTCGGCGCGGAGCACATGAGGTTTTTTCTCTCCAAAATCCACCCGCGCGGTTATGGGGGAGAGTCGTCGACCACAATGCTCCCGCCTCAGTTCTTGATGGCATCAATGTCGTCGTCAATTGAAGGAAATATGCCCTAGAGGCAATAATAAAGGTATTATTTATTTCCTTATATCATGATAAATGTTTATTATTCATGCTAGAATTGTATTAACCGGAAACATAATACATGTATGAATACATAGACAAACAGAGTGTCACTAGTATGCCTCTACTTGACTAGCTCGTTAATCAAAGATGGTTATGTTTCCTAACCATGAACAAAGAGTTGTTATTTGATTAATGGGATCACATCATTAGGTGAATGATCTGATTGACATGACCCATTCCATTAGCTTAGCACCCGATCGTTTAGTATGTTGCTATTGCTTTCTTCATGACTTATACATGTTCCTATGACTATGAGATTATGCAACTCCCGTTTGCCGGAGGAACACTTTGTGTGCTACCAAACGTCACAACGTAACTGGGTGATTATAAAGGAGCTCTACAGGTGTCTCCAAAGGTACATGTTGGGTTGGCGTATTTTGAGATTAGGATTTGTCACTCCGATTGTCGGAGAGGTATCTCTGGGCCCTCTCGGTAATGCACATCATTTAAGCCTTGCAAGCAATGCAACTAATGAGTCAGTTGCGGGATGATGTATTACAGAACGAGTAAAGAGACTTGCCGGTAACGAGATTGAACTAGGTATTGGATACCGACGATCGAATCTCGGGCAAGTAACATACCGATGACAAAGGGAACAACGTATGTTGTTATGCGGTCTGACCGATAAAGATCTTCGTAGAATATGTAGGAGCCAATATGGGCATCCAGGTCCCGCTATTGGTTATTGACCGGAGACATGTCTCGGTCATGTCTACATCGTTCTCGAACCCGTAGGGTCCGCACGCTTAAGGTTTCGGTGACAGTTATATTATGAGTTTATGAGTTTTGATGTACCGAAGGAGTTCAGAGTCCTGGATGAGATCGGGGACATGACGAGGAGTCTCGAAATGGTCGAGACGTAAAGATCGATATATTGGACGACTATATTCGGACATCGGAAAGGTTCCGAGTGATTCGGGTATTTTTCGGAGTACCGGGTAGTTACGGGAGAAGCAATGGGCCTTGATGGGCTTTAGTGGGAAGAGGAGAAAGGGCCAAGGGGCTGCTGCGCCCCCCCTCCCCTCTGGTTCGAATTGGACTAGGGAAAAGGGGGCCGGCCACCTTTCCTTCTCCTCCACTTCCTTCTCCCTTCCTCCCCTCTTGGTGGACTCCTACTAGGACTTGGAGTCCTAGTAGGACTCCACATCCTGGCCGCACCAAGCCTTGGCCGGCCTCCTCCTCCTCCATCCTTTATATACAGGGGCAGGGGGCACCCCATAGAGACACAAGTTGATCTTCGTGATCGTTCCTTAGCCGTGTGCGGTGCCCCCTTCCACCATATTTCACCTCGGTCATATTGTAGCGGTGCTTAGGCGAAGCCCTGCGACAAGAGAACATCAAGATCGTCACCACGCCGTCGTGCTGACGGAACTCCTCCCCGACGCTTTGCTGGATCGGAGCCCGGGGATCGTCATCGAGCTGAACGTGTGCTAGAACTCGGAGGTGCCGTAGTTTCGGTGCTTGATCGGTCGGGCCGTGGAGACGTACGACTACATCAACCAAATGCTTCCGTTGTCGATCTACAAGGGTACGTAGATCACACTCTCCCCTCTCGTTGCTATGCATCACCATGATCTTGCGTGTGCGTAGGAATTTTTTTGAAATTACTACGAAACCCAACATCAATAAGATCCCATAACGATGTTTTTCCATCAACATGGGGTTGGGTCTCATAGTTTGTCCTTCTCCTCCTTCTCCAACGCGACAGTTCGTGCTTTAGATCATCTTCATTCACATCTCACATCTCATGTCACCGTCGGACAACTTCCCGGCCATAGGTACAACGACTCCCTCACACCGGCGACGCGGAGCGGATGTGGCTCTGAGCTAAACTCGCGGTGCGCCATCGGTTTGTGCACGTCAGAGACATCGACTAATCCCTCTTCGATCCATTTGTACATTTTTTCTGAAGTATGTTCTTGTAAGGCTCAAAAATTGCATCCCCATTTTTCTGAAATTGTACTGCATTACACAATTTTAGTAGTGCAATTTGCAGGGGTATAAAAATTTGAGGTTGCTTTTTGGTATTTCCTCAATCCCCATTTCCGCTACCCCTTCCTCTCTCCTTCCCGGTGTGGGGCTGCGTGACCGTTCACTGTTGAACGCCCACATGATGTGTATAAATAATCCCCCGCACATATGCCCACTCCCCCTCCCCTCATTGGCTCCCCCGCCTGCCTCCCCCCGATCGCCACACTCGCCGACCCTGCCGCGCGGCCACCGCGCCCGCGCCATAAATCAAGCTAGCCAGCGCTGCTTCACTTGAACAACGCCGCACCTCACCTCACCGCCACCGCACACCTCCCCTGCCGCGCCGCCGTGACAGAGTAGGAAGGAAGGCGCAGCGGCGGCGGCCGGCACGGCAAGATGATCACTGGCACGGACTTCTACCACGTCATGACGGCGATGGTGCCGCTGTACGTGGCGATGATGCTCGCGTACGGCTCCGTCAAGTGGTGGCGCATCTTCACGCCGGACCAGTGCTCCGGGATCAACCGCTTCGTGGCGCTCTTCGCCGTGCCGCTGCTCTCCTTCCACTTCATCTCCACCAACAACCCCTACACCATGAACCTCCGCTTCATCGCCGCCGACACGCTGCAGAAGCTCATCGTGCTCGCGCTGCTCACCCTCTGGAGCCACCTCTCCCGCAACGGCTCCCTCGAGTGGACCATCACGCTCTTCTCCCTCTCCACGCTGCCCAACACCCTCGTCATGGGCATCCCGCTCCTCAAGGGCATGTACGGCGACGAGTCCGGCAGCCTGATGGTGCAGATCGTGGTGCTCCAGTGCATCATCTGGTACACGCTCATGCTCTTCATGTTCGAGTACCGCGGCGCCAGGATCCTCATCACCGAGCAGTTCCCCGACACCGCCGGCGCCATCGCCTCCATCGCCGTCGACCCCGACGTCATGTCGCTCGACGGCAGGAGGGACATGATCGAGACGGAGGCGGAGGTGAAGGAGGACGGCAAGATTCACGTCACCGTGCGCCGCTCCAACGCCTCCCGCTCCGACATCTACTCGCGCCGCTCCATGGGGTTCTCCAGCACCACGCCGCGCCCCAGCAACCTCACCAACGCCGAGATCTACTCGCTGCAGTCGTCGCGGAACCCCACGCCTCGGGGCTCCAGCTTCAACCACACCGACTTCTACTCCATGGTGGGCCGCAGCTCCAACTTCGCCGCCGGGGACGCGTTCGGCCCGGTGGTGCGCACCGGGGCCACGCCGCGCCCGTCCAACTACGAGGAGGACAAGGCCGGCAACAACAACAACAACAGCAAGTACGGGCAGTATCCGGCGCCCAACCCCGCGATGGCGGCGCCGCAGAAGCCGGCCAAGAAGGCGGCCAACGGGCAGGCCAAGGGAGAGGACGGCAAGGACCTGCACATGTTCGTGTGGAGCTCCAGCGCGTCGCCAGTCTCCGACGTGTTCGGCAACGGCACCGAGGCGTACAACGACGCCGCCGCCAAGGACGTCCGCGTGGCCGCCGCCTCGCCGCGCAAAGGTTCCATTCCATAATCCATTCGACTGTCCTAGCCATTCTCGGCAAGTTAATTAGTGCCCGCGCTGATAATCTGCTCTGTTATTGGTAACCGATCAATCAATCACAGCGGACGGCGTGGAGCGTGACGAGTTCAGCTTCGGGAACAAGGAGAGGGACGCGGAGGCCGGCGACGAGAAGGCCGCGGCGGAGCAGGGCACCGCGGGCCTGGTGGCGGCGCCCACGGTGATGCCGCCGACCAGCGTGATGACCCGCCTCATCCTCATCATGGTGTGGCGCAAGCTCATCCGCAACCCCAACACCTACTCCAGCCTCATCGGCCTCATCTGGTCCCTCGTCTGCTTCCGGTAATCACTCCCTGCTCCCTCCCTAAGTATCCGCCGCCGGCGAGGTTAGCTAGAGCATCCGTCAGTTACCGAGCAGTTAATTGACCCGTTACGCATGCATGCAGGTGGAACTTCGTGATGCCGGCGATCATCATGAAGTCCATCGCCATCCTGTCCGACGCCGGCCTCGGCATGGCCATGTTCAGCCTCGGTGCGCTCCTCTGCTCTGCATTCGCATGCATGCATGCCAACCATGGTTCATTTCATTCATATGCAGTAGAATGGTGCTGACATTTGCATGTGGCGCATGCATGCAGGGCTGTTCATGGCGCTGCAGCCGCGGATCATCGCGTGCGGGAACAAGCGGGCGACGTTCGCCATGGCCGTGCGGTTCCTGACGGGCCCGGCCGTCATGGCCGCCGCCTCCATCGCCGTCGGCCTCCGCGGCACCCTCCTCCACATCGCCATCGTGCAGGTACGACCAGAGACGACGCCCGACCAACCAAACCAACCGAGCCGAGCACACACACTAGTACAACACAGGCTTGCACACTGACAATAACCGCCTTTCGATGAAAAAAGAAAGGGGAACACCGGTCAAGTGGCCGGCCGGGCGGGCACGCCGATAGGACGCCATGAGCGCATGCACTCCGCCCTGCCCCCTGCGCCGGGAAACCGCGGCAAGCGGCCGCTTTCGCTTTACGCTTTCGCACGCACGACGCACAGCTTGGTTCTTGTTTGTTTACTAAGCTGCTGGTTCGTTCTCTTTTCGCAGGCAGCGCTGCCCCAGGGCATTGTCCCCTTCGTCTTCGCCAAGGAGTACAGCGTGCACCCCGACATCCTCAGCACGGCGTAAGTGCATGCGGCCAGCCCGCGTCCTACCACTAGTTAAAACCATGAAATCTGGCGGCGGGCGTGGGCGGAGATGCTCTCCACGCCTGCGCGCATTTTCGCTCTTGTCTCACCCGCCGTTCTCTTGTGCGTGCATGCAGTGTCATCTTCGGCATGCTCATCGCGCTGCCCATCACGCTCGTCTACTACATCCTGCTGGGGCTGTGAGCTAGCGGGGACACGGCCGGGCCGCAACCGTGCATGCCGGCGTGGCGTAGGAGACAGACGGACAGAGGAGGGGACATGGGGGGCTGCAGCGGCTCCACGCGCCTGCCGGGGACATGATGCGTGCTTGTGCATGCCGGAGGCTAATTACTAGGATTCTTAATTAGGTGTAGGGATCAGATGGGGTGAGGGGAGGAATGTTTAGGGCAAGAGTTTCAGCTGTTGGTAAATTATAAAGGACTGCCAAAATCAAAGGAGGATCAATCCGGTTTGGGGTTTTTAGAAGATGTATGTACTCCATGGGTGTGTTGGGAGAGGTTTCTTTCCCTCCTGGAGGGAGGATGGCTTGGCTGGGTTGGGTTGGCCTTGTAAAATGGATGTCAATTTGATGAAATTAATGCTAGAGCTCTTGTTCACCTTATTACTTCTTTCTCCATCAATCTATATATTACTTGTACTTGGCATTTCAGCGTCTTTTAGGAGAAGATGATAATACATCATGAGCAGAACATCCTTCTCAATGTGTTGGCTATTGATGATGTTCCTAGCTCGGACCAATTTGGTACCAAAGGTTCACGCATCAACATCTTGCTAACCGAAATATCAATCGCTCAATAATTAAGTTCATTGTCTCTAAACATAATTTGGACTTACTCAATTGAATCTGGATATTTATTTCTTCTGTGGCAGAGTACCTAAATCTCCAGCCGCTTAAATGTTTAAAGGGGAATATATTATGTTTAAATCCCACATTATTGTAATAAGGAGGTGTAGATGGAACTTCTTGAATGTTTGTCTAATGTGGTCGTTCTGACACCTTAATTAGATTCCTGTTGGATTATATATTATATTATGTAAACTAAATTAGTTGAAAAATGTACTCCCTCCATTCCACAATGTAGTGCTTCTCTATCCGCGTGCTTCAACTTTGACCGTAAATTTAACTATCAAAACCGATTGCGGCGGGGGCAAAAGTTATATCCGTGAATTCGTATTCGAAAGAAGTTTTTAATTATGTAACTTTTTCTCCCGCCGCAGTCGGTCTCGTTCGTTAAATTTATGGTCAAAGTTCAACCTCGGGAAGCGTGGGCGCACTATATTTTGGAATGGAGGGAGTATCATCCAGCTAGTCACTACCTTATTTTAGGATTGCATTACATTCACCTCATGATTGCTCAGACGCATTTAGATTCATGCACAAGAAATGACCGACATACATAGCCATATAATCGTAAAAGAATGTGGCCATAAAACATTGGGTGGAAAAAAACAATTATTTTGCCGAAAAAAGGTCATACCATCCTCAACCACGGTTTTCTCAAAACATTAACACACATTGTCTAAACTGGCATGCTAAGGGCCTCTCTCATACAGAGCTTCTTTGGATTGAAGGAATTTCATAGGAATCTGAAGGATTCCATTCCATAGGATTTTAAGCCCTTTGGATCATAGGATTGAGACACCAAATTCCTATGAAACCCATTGTTGTGCTACTCATTCCATAGGAATCTAAAACCTCATTCTAATTTTCCTTTGAGAAGTTCAATGCACTTAGTACACTCTATCTCTGATGACCCACAAGTATAGGGGATCTATCGTAGTCCTTTCGATAAGTAAGAGTGTGGAACTCAACGAGGAGCAGAAGGAATGACAAGCGATTTTCAGCAAGGTATTCTCTGCAAGCACTGAAATTATCGGTAACAGATAGTTGTGTGATAAGATAATTCGTAACGGGTAACAAGTAACAATTGTAACTAAGATGCAGCAAGGTGGCCCAATCCTTTTTGTAGCAAAGGACAAGCCTGTACGAGCTCTTATATAAAGCAAAGCGCTCCCGAGGACACATGCGAATTATTGTCAAGTTAGTTTTCATCATGCTTATATGATTCGCGTTCGTTACTTTGATAATTAGATATGTGGGTGGACCGGTGATTGGGTGTTGTCCTTACTTGGACAAGCCTCCCACTTATGATTAACCCCTCTCGCAAGCATCCGCAACTACAAAAGAAGAATTAAGATAAATATAACCATAGCATGAAACATGTGGATCCAAATCAACCCTTATGAAGCAACACATAAACTGGGATTTAAACTTCTGTCACTCTAGCAACCCATCATCTACTTATTACTTCACAATGTCTTCACCTAGGCCCAAATCATGGTGAAGTGTCATGTAGTCGACGTTCACATAACACCACTAGAGGAGAGACAACACACATCTCATCAAAATATGGAACGAATACCAAATTCACATGATTGCTTATAACAAGACTTCTCCCATGTCCTCAGGAACAAACATAACTACTCACAAAGCATATTCATGTTCATAATCAGAGGGGTAATAAATATTATTAAGAATTTGAACATATGATCTTCCACTGAATAAACCAACTAGCATCAACTACAACGAGTAATCAACACTACTAGCAACCCACAGGTACCAATATGAGGTTTTGAGGCAAAGATCAGATACAAGAGATGAACTAGGGTTTGAGAGGAGATGGTGCTAGTGGAGATGTTGATGGATATTGACCCCCTCTCGATGAGAGGATCATTGGTGATGACGATGATTTCGATTTCCCCTTCTAGGAGAGAAGTTTCCCTGGTAGAATAGCTCCACTAGAGCCCTATATTGCTTTTGTTGGGAAACATAGAATGCAATTTTGATAACCCACAAGTATAGGGGATCGCAACAGTTTTCGAGGGTAGAGTATTCAACCCAAATTTATTGATTCAACACAAGGGGAGCCAAACAATATTCTCAAGTATTAACAATTGAGTTGTCAATTCAACCGCACCTGAAAGACTTAATATCTGCAGCAAAGTATTTAGTAGGAAAGTAATATAGAAGTAACGGTAATAGTGGCAAAAGTAATAGTATTGGTTTTGTAGTGATTGTAATAGTGGCAACGGTAAAGTAACTAAGCAAAGGTCAATATATGAAAAGCTCGTAGGCAATGGATCAGTGATGGATAATTATGTCGGATGTGGTTCCTCATGCAACAGTTATAACATAGGGTGACACAGAACTAGCTCCAGTTCATCAATGCAATGTAGGCATGTATTCTGAATATAGTCATACGTGCTTACAGAAACGAACTTGCATGACATCGTTTGTCCTACCCTCCCGTGGCAGCGGGGCCCTATTGGAAACTAAGGGATATTAAGGCCTCCTTTTATTAGAGTACCAGACCAAAGCATTAACACTTAGTGAATACATGAACTCCTCATACTACGGTCATCACCGGTAAGTATCCCGATTATTGTCACTTCAGGGTTAACCGATCATAACTTAATAGGTGACTATAGACTTGCAAGATAGGATCAAGAACTCACATATATTCATGGAAACATAATAGGTTCAGATCTGAAATCAGGGCACTCGGGCCCTAGTGACAAGCATTAAGCATAGCAAATTCATAGCAACATCAATCTCAGAACATAATGGATACTAGGGATCAAACCCTAACAAAACTAACTCGATTACATGATAAATCTCATCCAACCCATCACCGTCCAGCAAGCCTACGATGGAATTGCTCACGCACGGCGGTGAGCATCATGAAATTGGTGATGGAGGAAGGTTGATGATGATGATTGCTACCTCTTGAGCACTGCGTTGGTTTTCCCTTGAAGAGGAAAGGGTGATGCAGCAAAGCAGCGTAAGTATTTCCCTCAGTTTTTGAGAAACAAGGTATCAATCCAGTAGGATACCACGCGCAAATCACCTCCTACCTACACAAACAAATAAGAACCTCGCAACCAACATGATAAAGGGGTTGTCAATCCCTTCACGGCCACTTGCAAGAGTGAGATCCGATAGAGATAATAATAAGATAAATATTTTTGGTATTTTTATGATATAGATTGAAAGTAAAGATTGAAAAAAATAGATTGGAAACTTGTATGATGGAAGATAGACCCGGGGGCCATAGGTTTCACTAGTGGCTTCTCTCAAGATAGCATAAGTATTACGGTGGGTGAACAAATTACTGTCGAGCAATTGATAGAAAAGCGAATAATTATGAGAATATCTAGGTATGATCATGTATATAAGCATCACGTCTGTGACAAGTAGACCGACTCCTGCCTGCATCTACTACTATTACTCCACACATCAACCACTATCCAACATGCATCTAGAGTGTTAAGTTCATAAGAACAGAGTAAAGCTTTAAGCAAGATGACATGATGTAGAGGGATAAGCTCATGCAATATGATATAAACCCCATCTTTTTATCCTCGATGGCGACAATACAATACGTGTCGTTTCCCTTTCTGTCACTGGGATCGAGCACCGCAAGATTGAACCCAAAGCTAAGCACTTCTCCCATTGCAAGAAAGATCAATCTAGTAGGCCAAACCAAACTGATAATTCGAAGAGACTTGCAAAGATAACCAATCATACATAAAAGAATTCAGAGAAGATTCAAATATTGTTCATAGATAATCTTGATCATAAACCCACAATTCAACGGATCTCGACAAACACACCGCAAAAGAAGATTACATCGAATAGATCTCCAAGAGAATCGAGGAGAACTTTGTATTGAGATCCAAAGAGAGAGAGGAAGCCATCTAGCTAATAACTATGGACTCGAAGGTCTGAGGTAAACTACTCACACATCATCGGAGGGGCCATGGAGTTGATGTAGATGCCCTCCATGACCAATGCCCCCTCCAACAGAGCTCCGAAAAGGCCCCAAGATGGGATCTCTTGGGTACAGAAGGCTGCAGCGGTGGAAATAGGGTTTTGTGGTTCTCTCCGATGTTTTCAGGGTACGTAGGTATATATAGGAGGAAGAAGTAGGTCGGTGGAGCCACGAGGGGCCCACGAGGGTGGAGGGCACGCCCAAGGGGTAGGCGTGCCCCCTGCCTCGTGGCCTCCTCGTTGATTGCTTGACGTCCACTCCAAGTCCTCTGGATCGCGTTTGTTCCAAAAAATCACGCTCCCGAAGGTTTCATTCCGTTTGGACTCCGTTTGATATTCTTTTTCTGCGAAACACTGAAATAGGCAAAAAAACAGCAATTTGGGCCGGGCCTCCGGTTAATAGGTTAGTCCCAAAAATAATATAAAAGTGTATAAATAAGCCCATTAAACATCCAAAACAGAATATATAATAGCATGGAACAATCAAAAATTGTAGATACGTTGGAGACATATCAAGCATCCCCAAGCTTAATTCCTGCTCGTCCTCGAGTAGGTAAATGATAAAAACAGAATTTTTGATGTGGAATGCTTCCTAACATATTTCTCAATGTAATTTTCTTTATTGTGGCATGAATGTTCAGATCCGAAAGATTCAAGATAAAAGTTTAATATTGACATAAAATAATAATACTTCAAGCAGACTAACTAAGCAATCATGTCTTCTCAAAATAACATGGCCAAAGAAGGTTCATCCCTACAAAATCATATAGTTTGGTCATGCTCCATTTTCGTCACACAAGAATGCTCTCATCATGCACAACTCCGATGACAAGCCAAGAAATTGTTTCATACTTTAGTAATCTAAAAAAAATTCAACTTTCACGCAATACATGAGCGTGAGCCATGGATATCACACTATGGGTGGAATAGAATATAATGAAGGGTGTTATGTGGAGAGGACAAAAAGGAGAAAGTCTCACATTGACGCGGCTAATCAATGGGCTAGGGAGATTCCCATCAATTGATGTCAATGCAAGGAGTAGGGATTGCCATGCAACGGATGCATTAGAGCTATAAATGTATGAAAGCTCAACAAAAAAAACTAAGTGGGTGTGCATCCAACTTGCTTGCTCACAAAGACCTAGGGCACTTGAGGAGGCCCATTGTTGGAATATACAAGCCAAGTTCTATAATGAAAAATTCCCACTAGTATATGAAAATGACAAAACAAGAGACTCTCTATCATAAAGATCATGGTGCTGCTTTGAAGCACACGTGTGGAAAAAGGATAGTAGCATTGCCCCTTTTTTTGGCCTTCTTTTTTTATTTGGCCTTTCTCTTTTTTTGGGACAATGCTCTATTAATGATGATCATCACACTTCTATTTATTTACAACTCAATGATTACAACTCGATACTAGAACAAGATATGACTCTATATGAATGCCTCCGGCGGTGTACCGGGATGTGCAATGACTCATGAGTGACATGTATGAAAGAATTATGAACGGTGGCTTTGCCACAAATACGATGTCAACTACATGATCATGCAAGGCAATATGACAATGATGATGCGTGTCATAATAAATGGAACGGTGGAAAGTTTCATGACAATATATCTCGGAATGGCTATGGAAATGCCATAATAGGTAGGTATGGTGGCTGTTTTGAGGAAGATATAGGGAGGTTTATGTGTGATAGAGCGTATTGTATCACGGGATTTGGATGCACCGGCGAAGTTTGCACCAACTCTCAAGGTGAGAAAGGGCAATGCACGGTACCGAAGAGGCTAGCAATGATGGAAGGGTGAGAGTGCGTATAATCCATGGACTCAACATTAGTCATAAAGAACTCACATACTTATTGCAAAAATCTACAATTAATCAAAAACCAAGTATTACGCGCATGCTCCTAGGGGGATAGATTGGTAGGAAAAGACCATCGCTCGTCCCCGACCGCCACTCATAAGGAAGACAATCAAATAACACCTCATGTTTCAAATTTGTTACACAACGTTTACCGTACGTGCATGCTACGGGACTTGCAAACTTCAAGACAAGTATTTCTCAAATTCACAACTACTCAACTAGCATAACCTTAATATCACTATCTCCATATCTCAAAACAATCATCAAGTATCAAACTTCTCTTAGTATTCAATGCACTTGTATGAAAGTTTTTTATTATTCCTATAAGTGAAGCATGAGAGATCAATTATTTCAATAAAATGAAACCACCACCATGCTCTAAAAGATATAAGTGAAGCACTAGAGCAAAAACTATATGGCTCAAAAAGATATAAGTGAAGCATATAGAGTATTCTAACAAATTCCAATTCATGTGTGTCTCTCTCAAAAGGTGTGTACAACAAGGATGATTGTGGTAAACTAAAAAGAAAATACTCAAATCATACAAGACGCTCCAAGCAAAACACATATTATGTGGCGAATAAAAATATAGCTCCAAGTAAAGTTACCGATGAACGAAGACAAAAGAGGGGATGCCTTCCGGGGCATCTGTCGGTGTCAAAACCGACGGATCTCGAGTAGGGGGTCCCAAGCTGTGCATCATGTATCGATGGGTAACAGGAAACAGGGGACATGATGTTTACCCAGGTTCGGGCCCTCTTGATGGAGGTAAAAACCCTACGTCCTGCTCTTGTTTATATTGATGGAGTATCAAGTACAGAGTTGATCTACCTCGAGATCATATGTTGTGGTCTAAAACCTGAGGGTATGATGAATAATGTCATAATCATCTATTGACTAGCCTGGCCTCGGCTTATATAACATACCAGATGCCTAGGATAACAAGAGTCCTAGTCGAATACGTCGGTGGAGAGGAGTCCTTGTCTTGATCACCAAGTCTTGTGGAATCTTCCTCGTATATGTCTTTGGCTGTCCGAACTGGCCCATGAGCAAACGACCATGGGGGTCCTCGGCCCAATCCAACTGATCGGGAGACGATGTGGTGAGTACCCCCTAGTCCAGGACACCGTCAGTAGCCCCCTGAACCAGTCTTCAAGTTGGGGACGCTCCTTGGTTCTTCCGAACTATTCTTCGTCTTCGGTCGTCGGTCTTGAAAACTGGTTCAACAAATCTTCACATCTTCTATCTTGAGGATTGCCGAGCTAAATTTGAAGATCTCACACGTCGGGTATCCGAGGAGCCCTTTAAGTCTTCGGCCTTTATCAATGCCTTGTTATTTTTATGCCACAACTTGGGTTTGAAGTTGTTCCAGGGCGGCAGTGTCCTCTTGCGTCGGAGCTCCAACGCCGTACTATATTCGAGGTATCGTCTGCAGACGAGCACCAACGCCGGACCGCTTCCGAGCTCCAACGCCAGAATGTATCCGAGATCCAACGTCGGACTATGTCCAAGCTCCAATGCCGGACTATGTCCAAGATCCAACGCCGGACTATATCCGAGGTGTCATAGATCACCTTGGTTCAAAAAAGTAGAAAGAGTTTAGCCAAGCTTAATGCCGGAAATGCTCTCTATGGGGCCAGCCACTCGCGCCCGAGCTTTATGCCGGACTGCTTCCGAGGTGGTGCACCACCCCGACTATGGGCCTATTTTTTGTCAATATTTTTGATTGGTGCAATTTATTCTCTGCCGAGATATATAGCCAGTAGCCCTCAAGGCGTGTATCGGTCTAAAACCCGAGATGCACCTGAAGGATGACATAAGACCGCTGATCCCGGTAGCCGCTGAGACTCAGGTTGATTTGCAAAATCAGTCTAAGGACCAACTCCTAGCTCGGCAGAATACTTCGGGACACAAAAAGCGGTGTGCAGAGTCCTCGAGACTCAAGTTGGGTGCGGCCTACCAACCTAAGGATCATAATCTCCTCAAAAGCTATATTGCACTTAAATTTACTGCACTGGATTGCCAATGCAGTAGCCCCCGAGACACTGGTCGGGTGGCAACACCAGATCAGGGGATCGATGTGCCCCTTTAATATTAGTAAATGATAAGCCCGAAGCCTAGTAGCCCCCGAGCCTTAATGCGGGCACGGGTGGACCAATTAAGGATCGATATCCAGAGTAAAATCATAAATTATGTGTAATGATTCTATGTATCCAAGTACTTTACATCATTAATGCTCGGATCCCCATTGTACAAAACTTTGTTGACCGACCATCGGCTTCCACCTTCTCGGTTAGTAGCCGAGGAGTGTTTGTCCTACTTTATAAAGCCTTTATGAGGGAAAAGATTTATGACAAACAAGGCAATCTGGCCATACGATTTTATAAACAAAGGTACGCAAAGAGATATGTTATATTACTATTTAACATAAGAAATGTCTTCCAAAGAAAATAGTCCCGCTATCGGTTCCTTTCTTTGGGTTGTCATGCTAAGCATGGTCATGAAACCTCAGCTCTAATGCAAGAGCAAAATATTGATGATTTAGTTTGGGAGGCCAGCTACTAGCCCCCGGTAGTGTTCCGCGACAGTCGAGGTCAAGCCGTAAACACTTCGGCCAATGTTATGAATGGCCTGTCATTTAACACGGGGTGACCTATATCGATCTTATAGTTTAACACAGTCATCGGGTCACTGACCAGTTTGCGCTTATTGTGACAGTCAGTTTTCGACTTTCTCCACTGAGGCGGTTAACCATGCTAGCTAGAAGCACAATCGTAGTGGTTCTCCCTTTGCGCACCTAGCCGAACAAAGCGGAACATAGGAGGCAAGCACAGGAGCTGGGCAACCCAACTATTGACCGAAGACACAATTCGAAACCGATGCATATATAGCAATATTCGAGAATGTTTTTGCCAAATCTCTAAAGGTGTCCGGCGTTGCACTGCGAGACTTATGCTGAAAACACACAAATAGTTTAAAAGTGCCATAAGCTTGGAAAACCAAAAAAACGTCAGTAAAAACTTGATGTCCGAATAAGATCAAGTGTTCGGTGCCAATCCGAAAATTGGAAAAAAATTGTGCTTCTGTCGTGCTTTAACATGACACAGCCGGTCTCAAGACTTCACGCGGGTCAGCCTGCGGCTTCAAGCTCATTATCCCAAAGGCGGAGTAATTCTCCGAGGTCAGTTTAGCAAATTAAACTTGAGTGGCTTTTAGAGAGAAGACAGGCCATCCGGCTATTGACCATACACTCGAGTCAAAAAAGGAGCAGTAGAAAAAGACTTTGCAACGACCAATAAGAAAACACATTTACTATAAAACAACTCATATAAATTTTAAGAGCCCCCAAGTGACTTGGGTAAAATAATTTTATGTATAATGATTGTATGTACCAAAGTACTTATATCATATCTGTGTTCACCCGAACTTTAAACGCGTCTTAACCGACCATCGGCTTCTCCCTCTTCGGCCAAGGGCCGAAAAGTGTCATGTACTCCACCTGTCGAGAGTATCGACAGTGTTTCCGATGACCAGGCAATCATGCCATAAGGCTGTAACAAACAAAGCGCGCTCAGGGAACTTATGCTATATTACTAACGAAGTGTAAGAAGCATCTTTGAAGAAAATAGTACCTCCACCGATACCTTTGTTCAGTTGCTCATTGTTACTATGCGACTTGTATAATAGATTTTTTGTATTCATGAGTTCCGTTGTGTGCCGACCATAATTGAAAACAATAAGCGCCCCTAAATAAATGGGGTATTTAAATTTGCTTGCAACAAACAAGGTTTTGACAAACAAAGTTTTTCGCAAATGACTCTTTGTCAAAAAAGCATAATGCTTGGTCGAACCGAACGAAATTTAAAACTAAAAGTTTTAAGCATGGAAGCGACTTAGCTGGTTAATGTGCTCGGTGTCGATGCACGACTCGAGCTTATGGCGGGACAAGGTCCCAACCCCCAAGCTGGTCCCGAGGTGGCGGAGCGAAGAGCTCGACACTCAGGAGTGGCGACATAGCACGTCCAATGCAGGCCGATAGTGTGACGCTGAAGTCCCCGATGTGGCTTAATGAAGTAATGACGAAGCCCTCGGTCCAGCCGAGGTGATGTGGTACATCGGTACGCCGAGGTGTCAGCGCTGCCCGACCCGAATCCTTTACCCATGCACAGAAAATAGTGCAAGACGAAGATAATAGGAATAAAAAAACTGTTGTATAATTAATAATTTATGCAAAGTGAGTAATAAAAGAAATATGGCTCGTGTGCCGAACACTCAATGAGGTAGAGCTCTCTCAGTGATGTTGAAGTCCCCGAGGCAACCGAACATGTCGGTATGGCGATTCGACCAACAAGGTGATCACGCGAGCCGATTGGGACAACGACGTCGGCTTGTCAAAGTGACCGTGTGACACAGTCGAAGTCGATCACCTGCACACATAAAATAGTGCGGTCCAAAAAGGATAATTTCTTTTTGCAAAAATAATTTATGGAAAGAGATGTGGCCTGGCGCCGAAGTCAATGTCGATGCAGGGAATCGGCGTGACGCGGTGAAGGCGTGGCAAAGCCTGACTTCACAGGCCGGTCTGAGTTCCGGATGCGGCATTCGCCGAACTGTATACGGAAACTGACCGAACCACCACGCGACTATTGTTAATGCGACCACCATTTGATAGACCTGTGTACATATGATGAAACAAACCAGAGTAACAATTCCTTGGAAAAAATAAGCCCAAGCAAGAAAATATACTAGGATTAATAGCACCTGGTTTATCTGTTGTAGCAATTTGAAGAAAGGTTACTCTCAAAATTGGGACTCGATCCGCACACCCATTGCCTGATGGGCGATAAAGCGACGGCATGGCGATGCTGGCAACGGTGGGCTTGCTGAGGCAAAGCCCCCGGTCCAGCTAATCGTGACGAAGCTGGTCGGCTGGTGATGTCGAAGTCACCGGAATATATTGATGAAGAAATAGCAAAGTCCCCGGTCTAGCCGAGATGACAGAGCGGGTAGTAAGGAGACGTTGGAGCTGTCATGTCAGCCGAGGTGTTGAAGCAGTTCGGCGTGATGGACATCGACTTGAAAAAAGCAACAGTGCGGCCATCCCGATGCTGGTCATAACTTGTGACGCGGTCAATGCCGGATTGATGAAGTGACCGAGCGGCGATGTCGGCGCGCCTGACCCATGCAATCCGTGGGGCGATGGTGTTGGTGATGATTTATCCTTCGCGATGCTGAACTCTTGTTCGGCTTGCCGAGCTGATAATCCGATAAGGTTAGGCTCGGCTCGATGAAGCGACGATCTGTCTAGCGCCGGTCGGGAGACGTGGAGCAATGTTACCGGACTGGTTTGACACCAGCGCGATGATGAAGAGTGCCTCAAAGAAGGCTTAAAATTTTATGGGCACGTGTTAAAAACAACGCACAATACCATAGAAGAAAATTTCTTTAAAAAGGTTGTCCTATATCACGTTCATAAAGAAACATGAATTCTGGTCGGATCCGTATTTGCGCAGAAAACAGATCCGAAAAGTGATACACTATTTGAAAGGTCCCGGAGTTTGGACGGTCGGATTGAGCTGAAATTTTGAGGGGTGGTAGATATAGAAATTCCGCAGCCGATCAACGGTTGGATCTGTCAAAGGATGTCCGAGCTAGGTGCTGGAGACCACGCCCTAAACTCATCTAGATTCCTGTCCAGATTTGACAGGGCTCCGGTATATCGTAGATTACCGGAGATGCCTCTATCGGAACTCGACGAAATTTTGCATGGTTATTGTAGACTCAATTCTGCACAATTCCACCAAAAGAATCGTCAAAGCGATGCTCGAGGAGGTGGTGTCAGTGGATACAAGTTCTCTGTTCGGAAAAACAGCACGGTCGCCCGAAGGCAATGTTGACATTGAGCCCCCGAGCTTCATGGATGATTCCTCTATGATCTTGATAGAGATCGGAGTTGATGTTGATGAAGGCCCTCGTCTGAACATGACGATCGGAGATGGAGCACGGTCCTCGGTCGAGCCAAGGTGACCGGTCGAGCTGGCGACGAAGATGCCGGCGTCGCACTTGATCTGCGGGCGAGTCATTGATCCTTTACTGATCGCACAGCGGAACTCTCAACGAAAGCACCATTGTCGGTTTCAAAACCGATGGATCTCGGGTAGGGGGTCCCAAGCTGTGTATCATGGATCGATGGGTAACAGGAAACAGGGGACACGATGTTTACCCATGTTCGGACCCTCTTGATGGAGGTAAAAACCCCACGTCCCGCTCTTGTTTATATTGATGGAGTATCAAGTACAGAGTTGATCTACCTCGAGATCATATGTTGTGGTCCAAAACCTGAGGGTATGATGAATAATGTCATAATCATCTATTGACTAGCCTGGCCTCGGCTTATATAACATACCAGAGGTCTGGGATAACAAGAGTCCTAGTCGAATACGTCGGTGGAGAGGAGTCCTTGTCTTGATCACCAAGTCTTGTGGAATCTTCCTCGTATATGTCTTTGGCTGTCCGAACTGGCCCATGAGTAAACAGCCATGGGGTCCTCGGCCCAATCCAACGGATCGGGAGACGATGTGGTGAGTACCCCTAGTCCAGGACACCGTCAGCATCCCCAAGCTTAGATTTTTTGGTGTCCTTGGATTTTATCTTGGGGTGCCTTGGGCATCCCCAAGCTTAGGCTCTTGCCACTCCTTGTTCCACAATCCATCAAATCTTTACCCAAAACTTGAAAACTTCACAACACAAAATTTAACAAGGAAATCTCGTGAGCTCCGTTAGCGAAAGAAGGCAAAACACCACTTCAAGGTACTGTAATGAACTCATTCTTTATTTATATTTGTGTTAAACCTACTGTATTCCAACTTCTCTATGGTTTATAAACTTCATTACTAGCCATAGATTCATCAAAATAAGCAAACAACACACGAAAAACAGAATCTGTCAAAAACAGAACAGTCTGTAGTAATCTGTAACTAACGCAAACTTCTGGAACCCAAAAAATTCTAAAATAAATTGGTGGGCGTGAGGAATTTATCTATTAATCATCTGAAAAAAGAATTAACTAAATTGCACTCTCCAATAAAAAATGGCAGCAATTCTCGTAAGCACTAAAGTTTTTGTTTTTTTACAGCAAGATCAAAAAGACTTTCCCCAAGTCTTCCCGACGGTTCTACTTGACACAAACACTAATTAAACAAAAAAACAAAACCAAAACAGAGGCTAGATAAATTGTTTATTACTAAACAGGAACAAAAAGCAAGGAATAAAAATAAAATTGGGTTGCCTCCCAACAAGCGCTATCGTTTAGCACCCTTAGCTAGGCATAAAAGCGAAGATAGATCTAGGTATCGCCATCTTTGGTAGGCAATTCTTCAATAAGGCGCCTATAACTCCTAGGAGTTTCTTTCTTTTTATTAATTATCAAACTCCTAGGTATGAAATCGAGAAAATCATTTGTAACAAAAGGTTCCTTAAGGATAGTGAGAAAGTTGGGGTGAACACTTATGGATTTGAGGTCCGCATTTCCCTTACTAGAAATTTCACCCTTATTTTTAGGAACATACATCAATTTGGCAATCTTAGCATTAGAAGGAGTATTTTTCATGGAAGAAAAGACAGACCCTAGGTTGGTAATAATATCCTCAATTTTATCAATTCTAGTGGAATCTTGATCTATTTTTTCATTAACCATAGGTTCCTTTTCTTTAAAAAATTTAAGAGCAACTCCTACTTTAGATCCGTATTGGGTAATTTGGTTATGGATCTTTCTATCCAAATTTTCAATCAACTCTACAGTGGCAACTTTATTTTCAATAATTTCAAGCCGTTGCATCACATGTTCCAAAGTTAAAATAGTTCCATTAACCAAAAGAGGTGGTGGGCCAAACAAATCTATCATAGCATTATAAGAATCAAAAGTATGGCTACCCAAGAAATTTCCTCCGGTAATGGTATCAAGAATATATCTATTCCAAGGAGTGATGCCTACATAAAAATTGCGAAGAAGAACGGAAGTAGATTGCTTCCTAATAGATCTATTTTGCGCATTGCAAACTCTGAACCAAGCATCTTATAGATTTTTTTCCCTCCTGTCGGTGTCAAAACCGGCGGATCTCGGGTAGGGGGTCCCGAACTGTGCGTCTAAGGCAGATGGTAACAAGAGGCAGGGGACACAATGTTTTACCCAGGTTCGGGCCCTCTTGATGGAGGTAAAACCCTACGTCCTGCTTGATTAATATTGATGATATGGGTAGTACAAGAGTAGATCTACCACGAGATCATAGAGGTTAAACCCTAGAAGCTAGCCTATGGTATGATTGTATGTTGTCCTATGGACTAAAACCCTCCGGTTTATATAGACACCAGAGAGGTTAGGGTTACACAAGGTCGGTTACAAAGGAGGAGATACACATATCCGTATTGCCTAGCTTGCCTTCCATGCCAACTAGAGTCCCATCCGGACACGAGACGAAGTCTTCAATCCTGTATCTTCATAGTCTAACAGTCCGGCCAATGGAAATAGTCCGGCTGTCCGGAGACCCCCTAATCTAGGACTCCCACAGTAGCCCCTGAACCAGGCTTTCAATGACGATGAGTCCGGCGCGCAGTATTGTCTTCGGCATTGCAAGGCGGGTTCCTCCTCCGAATATACCACGGAAGAATTTGAATATAAGGATAGTGTCCCACCCTGCAAAATAAGTTCCACATACCACCGTAGAGAGAATAATATTTCCACAAATCCAATTTGCTGACTTGTTTTGGCAACACGACATTATGTCACGGCCCGGTGATTATTCGAACCGTTTCCTTTAACTAGCCCCGCACATAACGCGAGGTAGTTTTTTGACACGTCTTGTCAAAGCAGAGATCGTGTCCCCTTATCACGGGATTCTCATCAATACGGGCGTGGGTAACCCAACCGCGCCATCGATTACGGCGCTTGGGGGATAAGCGAGTTTTACCAGGCTAGTGGGGACGCTTAGTTTCGTCCGCCCATATAAAGGGATAAGGATTCACCTTTTCATCCACACCTTCTTCCTCCTTTGCTCATCCATTTTCGCGCACTCGAGCTCCAACACCCAAGTCCACACCCCTTCCCTCAACCTTCTCCAAACATGTCCGGAGCGGGAGGCAAATGGATGGCTTCCTCCGTTACGGAGGGACATATCAAGAAGCTGCGCGGAGCTGGATACTTAGCCGCGAATATCGCGCATCGGCTGCCCGCTGCGGGGCAGATCGTCCATACCCGGGAACCTCACGAGAGGGTCGTTTTCCTCCACCAGTTCCTCCGCGGACTGGGGTTTCCCCTCCATCCATTCGTCTGTGGTCTCATGTTCTACTACGGGCTGGACTTTCATGATCTGGCCCCGAACTTCGTCCTCAACATTTCGGCGTTCATCGTCGTGTGTGAGGCTTTCCTCCGCATCCGGCCCCACTTCAGCCTATGGTTAAAGACCTTCAATATCAAGCTGAAGGTGGCGGGAGGCCAACAAGCAGAATGCGGCGGAGCCATGGTGGGCAAGATGCCCAACGTTATCTGGCTTGAAGGCTCCTTTGTGGACACCATAAAGGGGTGGCAATCGACGTGGTTCTACATCACCGAGCCGCGCGACGCCAAATGGGCGGTGACCCCTGAGTTTCGATCCGGATTCCCTACACGACTCACTTCCTGGAAAAAGAAGGGCTTGTCGTGGGGTTCATCGATGGAGCTGGATGGACTCTAGAAATGTATCCGGAGTATGGCAAGCAAGAAGCCCAAGCTTGTCAACATAGTCCAGGTTATGCTCATCCGCCGGATCCTCCCGTGTCAACAACGAGATTTTAACTTATGGGAGTTCGACCCGGCCCAGCACCAGACTCTGAGCGAGCTCTTCGATACGACACACAAGGACGTCTGGAAGGTGCTGTTCAAGGGCGCCGAGGTCCCTCCTTCTCTCGCCAAGGACCGCAGGCTAAGCGCAAAGCGCCTAGCGCGTTCGGTGAGTTCAATATGTCCCGTAGGATATTTATTTCCCCTAGATTAATCATGTGCGGGGTCTAATCTCCATGCCTTTGACAGGACTGGGTGGAGACGTCGGGGCAGATTAACTGTCCGGCCCCTTTGCCCGAAGACACTGCGGGCGCTCTCCTAATGGAGATGCTGACTCCGGCTCCTTACAAGGTGCCGGAGAAGACCAAGAAGGCCAAGGGAACCCGAAAGAGTTCCCGATGCCAGGAGTCGTCGGACTCACCGTCCGATGACTCTGTGGCGCACTCCTCCCCCGAAGACGAGGAAGAAGAAGAAGATGCCCCCTTCAGTTGGGGGAGATAAGAAAAGGAAGGCCGCCCCAACTGGGGGGACCGAAGGGTCCAAGAAGGGAAGGACTCTCCTTCCGGACAGTTCCACCGCCACCGACGAAGGCGAAGACGAGTGGTTGCCCAGGGCCAAGCCCCTGGGGAGATTGTAAGTATTCGGATACCAGAGTAACTCATAGCATTCCTTTGTCGCACTGCTTTCCCTAACGCTGAACATGATTATGCAGGCTGCCATGAGCCAGTATCGATGTATCATCGGACGGCTCCCTGGGCTCCTCGGATATGGATAGCGATCCAGTCCCGACCGCCACCTCCCCTTATCTTGCGGACGATGCCGAGGTGCTGTCTCACGAGGCACTGGGTTGAGGGGAGACAGTCCCGGAGGCGCCTCAAGGCGGTCTTCCGGACTCTGGGAGCCGAGGGGACAAGGCCCCTGAGAGCTCCAAGTTCGGCCCTCAGCCGAACTCCGCGCCGGAACTTCCAGTGGTTCCGAACTCGGGCAGGCGGCCTCCTTCTAAGAGGGGCGAGATGCTTGTACCGGTGACCTCTGTCCATCCAGAGGCGCCGGACAATCTGCTGGAAGCACTTGGCAGCGCTTCCATCGACGAGGAGCACCGCACTATCATGAGTGCGGTGATCCAGAAGGTTCAGTCCGCCAAGAGCGGATTGACTGAAGCCTGTGCTAGCCTTCTAACAGGCTTTGAGGTAAGTGTTTTAAAATATAGGAAAAATATTACCGCATAGACAGTAGCCCCTGATGCTCTGTTCGGTGTTCACAAAGAAAAGCCGAACAGAGGATCAAATAATATCGCAGGAGTCTAATATAAGTATGTCAATATGCATATGCAGGCTTCGCTGCTGGCGTCCGCCGCACTGACTGTGGAGGTCGCCGTACTGAAGCAGGACCTTAAAGGGTCCCAGGACGAGCTCGGCCTTGCCAAGAGGCAGCTCGAGGAGAACAAAGGTAAGTAGTACCTAGTCTGTGGATATGTATAAAAAGTGTGCGATTGCAAAATGACAGGATCATCGTGAATTTGTTAGGGGCCATGACCGAAGTGGCGACCCTAAAGCAAGCGCTGTCCAAGGCCGAAGATAAAGCGGCCAAGGAGCGCATCGAGCGAGAAAAGCAAGAGGCTCGGGTGGGCGAGGTGCAGCAAGAGGTCCAGGCTCTTGTGACGAAGCATGAGGCGTTGGAGCATGACTCGAAGACGTAAGAGTCTGAGCTTGCCGCGGCCCTCGAGAGCGCAAAAAGTGCCAAGGCCGAAGCCCAAAAGGCCCTCCAGGAGATCGACGCAATGAAGAAGATAGCGGCGGGTAAGGCATTCTATATGCATAGCAAGCATGTAAGAGTAAATTACCGATTACTTACCCGAATTCAGAGCTCTCCAGGAGCATTCACAGATTTGCCCCGCAGCGTGTCGGATGCCGCACAGTTTTACCATGCCGAGGAGGGAAGCTCAATGGAGAAGTTGTTCTGGTCTCAGTATACTAGGACTGAACACCCAATGCCTCTGAGCGACCAGCTAAAGCAGCTGGTCGAGATGCACAATGCGGCCGAACAGGCCGTGAAGGGCCTTATAGTCCGGCTGTGGCCTAGCGACACCCTTCCGAACAGCTACTTTGGCCTAGTGAGGCGGCTTGTGGATGCCTGCCCATGGCTGGAGGTCGTCAAGCGGTCCGTTTGCATCGAAGGTGCACGTCGGGCTTTCGCCCGTGTGAAGGTGAAGTGGGCCAAGCTAGACACTGTGAAGCTGATCAAGGAAGGGCCACCGCAGGGCAAGGAGCATCGCACCCCCGAAATTTATTATGAGGGTGTCCTGAAGGGTGCCCGTCTTATAGCGGACGAATGTTCAAAGGATGTAATATTTGAGTAAACTTGCTCGTGTGATCCTGTATGATGAAAACTTGTTTCATATGCGCTATGCAACACTTGTGTGAATTTAAAATATTACTTTCCGTTTGGCTGTTTATCCAATCGTGCACAACAACTACCGGCCGCCACATACTCCGCTTCGGTGGACGAGAGAGACACACAACTTTGCTTTTTTGGAAGACCAACTTACCAAAGAGCAACCAAGGAATTTTCACCCTCCGGAAGTGGACTTCCTATCCACTTTGTCTCCCGCCCAATTGGAATCCGAATACCCTACAAGCTTGAAGTTTGCTCCTCTTGGGTACCATAAGCCAAAGTTTGAGGTATGAGCCAAATATCGAAAGATTCGTTTGACCACCACATAGTGACTTTCCTTAGGTGCGGATTGAAATCATGCACAAATTCCCACACTCAACATGATATCCGGTCTAGATGCACAAAGGTAAAGCAAGGAGCCTATCATGGAGCGATATACCTTTTGATCCACCGCTTTACCATTGGGATCTATGTCAAGTTGGCACTTGGTGGGCATTGGAGTGGAAGCCGGCTTGACATCACTTAGCTTGAATCTCTTGAGCTTGTCTTGAGTATATTTGGCTTGGTTGATGAAGGTTCCTTCTCTTCTTTGCTTCACTTCGAACCCTAGAAAGAACTTCAACTCTCCCATGGAAGACATCTCGAACTTTGAGGTCATGAGAGCAGAAAATTCCTCATTGAAAGCTTTGTTAGGGGAACCAAAGATAATATCATCAACATATAATTGGCACACAAATAACTCCCCTTTGACCTTCTTAGTAAAAAGAGTGGGGTCGATTAGCCCAACTTCAAAACCATGGTCTTGTAACAACTCAGTAAGGTGGTCATACCATGCACATGGGGCTTGTTTAAGGCCATAGAGTGCCTTATCGAGTTGATACACATGATCGGGAAAGTAGGGATCCTCGAACCCGGGGGGTTGCTTGACATAAACCAATTCATTAATGGGACCATTAAGAAAAGCACTCTTCACATCCATTTGTTGTAACTTAAAGTTATGATGAGAAGCATAAGCAATCAACATGCGAATAGATTCAAGACGAGCAACGAGAGCAAAGGTTTCACCGTAGTCGATACCCTCGACTTGGGAGTAGCCTTGTGCTACCAAACGAGCCTTGTTGCGAATGATAATTCCATGGGCATCTTGCTTGTTCTTAAATATCCACTTGGTTCCAATGACATTGTGGTTCCCCATGGGTCTTGGCACCAATCTCCACACTTTGTTGCGCTCGAAGTTGTTGAGTTCTTCATGCATGGCATTGAGCCAATCCGGATCTTCTAGCGCCTCATAGACCTTGTGGGGGTTCGACACAAGAGACAAACGCGTGATGCTCACAATAGTTTGCTAATTGTCTACGAGTGCTTACCCCCTTTCTTAAGCTTCCAAGCACATTCGTCATGAGATGATCCTTGGTGGAGAGCTTGGAAGCAACCTTGGCGGCACGACGCTCCAATTCCTTCTCGGGGGTGAGACAAGGAGTGGTCACTTGATCATCTCGAGCGTCGTCTTGAGATTGTTCTTGTTCTTGAACTTGCTCGGAGGAGAGAACTTGACCTTGGGCATCACTTGATATGTCAACACCGTCTTGAGCATGATCTTGCCCTTGGTCATGTTCTTGAAGATGAGGGCCTTTATGTTGTTCTTCGGAAGCGTGTGGGCCTTGGGTTGTTGATGGATCCACTTGAGTGGAGCTTTGTCCTTCTCCTTAGGCCACAAGGGGTTCCTCAATGGGTAGGATAAAGCCAACACCCATTCTTCTTATGGCTTGAGGAGGAATTTCATCACCTACATCACAAGTGCCACTTTGCTCCACTTGGGAGCCGTTATTCTCATCAAACTCCACGTTACATGTCTCCTCAATAAGTCTCGTGGATTTATTAAGGGCACGGTAAGCATGAGAGTTTGTAGCATAACCAACAAATATGCCCTCATAAGCTCCAGCCTCAAATTTAGACAACCGAACACCTTTCTTGAGAATGAAACACTTACACCCGAACACCCGAAAGTACTTGAGGTTGGGCTTTTTAGCGGTGAGTATCTCATATGGAGTCTTGTTCAAGCCCTTGCGGAGGTAGAGCCGATTGGATGCATGACACGCGGTGTTGATGGCTTCGGCCCAAAAGTTGTATGGAGACTTGAACTCCGCCATCATGGTCCTTACCGCATCCATCAATGTCCGGTTCTTCCTCTCCGCAACACCGTTTTGTTGAGGGGTGTAAGGTGCGGAATATTAATGCTTGATCCCCTCATCACTAAGAAACTCATCCAAGGTGTAGTTCTTGAACTCGGTGCCGTTGTCACTTCTTATTGTCAAGATCTTTGCATTGTGTTGACGTTGTGCTTCATTTGCAAAGTCAATGACGGTTTGTTGGGTCTCGCTCTTCCTCTTGAAGAAATACACCCAAGTGTATCTTGAGTAGTCATCCACAATCACCAAGCAATACTTCCTACCCCCAAGACTATCGAAGGATGGAGGCCCAAAGAGATCCATGTGAATGAGCTCCAAAGGCCCCTTTGAGTAAATGATAGTCGTGGGAGGGTGAGCCTTCTCATGTAGCTTTCCTTTGATACAAGCACTGCAAGCACGATATTTAGCAAAACTAACATTCGTTAGTCCATGGACATGGTCCCCCTTGAGGAGACTTTGCAAAGATCTCATATTGACATGAGCTAGACGGCGATGCCAAAGCCATCCCACATCAACTTTAGCCATTAGGCACGTCGCGGTCTTAGTGGGTCGCTCCGAAAAGTTAATCACATATAGACCGTTCTCGACATGCCCAACAAAGGCTACTTTAAGAGTCTTGCTCCACAAGAGGGCCACGGTATCGATATCAAAGAAAGTGGCAAAGCCCATGATTGCAAGTTGACGAACGGAAAGTAAATTGTATGCAAGGGACTCAACAAGCATGACCTTCTCGATCGTGAGATCATGAGAGATGACCACCTTGCCAAGTCCCAATACCTTAGAGGATGAGGCGTCACCCCACTCGACATTGGTGGGCATAGATGGAATCTTGTGCACGTCCACCACCAAGTCCTTGCTTCCGGTCATATTATTTGTAGCTCCGCTATCGAGCAACCATGATCCCCCACCGGAAGCAAACACCTACAAGAGATTAATGCTTGGTTTTAGGTACCCATTTTGTAATGGGTCCTTTGATGTTAGTAACAAGGGTCTTTGGAACCCAAATAGACCATTCAATGTATTCATGAGGAGAACCAACGAATTTGGCATAGACATGCCCATCACTAGCATGGCATAACACATAAGAAGGATTGAAGTCGCCGGCTTTGATGCGAGGAGTGACATTTCCCTTTTTGACAATGCCACCCTTCGCATTGTTCTTCTTCTTCTCCTCGGAGGCACTCTCTCCCTCCTTCACAAAGGTTTGCATGAGAGGAGGAGTTCGTTTGATCTTGTCATTCTTCTTCTTGTTCTTGGAGTCGGGCACGTACCAAACCCCTTCCTTGGCCACAACTCCCTTTTGGTTGATCAAGAGGTCATTGAGGTTCTTCTTGCCTTGTATGCAAGTCGCAAGACCTCTCTCAAGTTGCCCCTTTAGCTTAGCGTTCTCCTCAACGAGATGCACATGCTCACAACACGGGTTAGTAGCATTTGCATTATCAATTAACATCATACGAGGAAAAGTGGTTTTTTCCTTGGTTAGATTTACTTGAAGTTGATCATGAGACTCTTTGAGGCTAGCATGAGCACCCTTCAAGACCTTGTGAGCCTTGTCAAGTAGATCAAACTCCTCTTTGAGTCTAGCAAGATCAACCTCAAGTTCGGCCTTCTCGGAGTTTAGCACATGAGAAACAATGAGGACATGATCATAATCTTTCTTTAACTTAGCATGATCAACGTTGTGTGACTCCTCAAGAGCCAAACGAAGACCACGCTCTTCCTCAAGAGCATTGGAAAGATCCGAAATCTCATCGGCATAGTCACGACCATGCCCTTCCATCTTAGTGATGGTGTCTTCGTGAGCCTCGATCATGTCATTGGCTTCACCAAGTTGTTCCAAGAGAGCAACAAAGTGCTTCTTGGATTTTCCCTTAAGTTTGCCCATAAAGGCCTCAAACTCATTTGCCTCCACATTAGCTCCCTCAAGTTCATTAATGCTATCCGTCGGAGAAGGATGATTAATGATGGTAGTTTTGATGTTGGGGGTTACCTTGTTGGTGGCTTTAGCCATGAGGCACTTGGCGGTGATGCTCTCATTGGGTGAGTCGAAGAGAGACACCCGTGGAGTCGTCGCAATGGCAACGGAGGCCATGGCAACCGACTCATCACCTTCATCATCGTCATCATCCTCATTGTACTCTTCTTGTACCACCAATGCCTTGGGAGGAGTCTTCTTGGTGAAGTTGCTCTTGTTGGGGAACGACTTGGCCTTGTCCTTTCGGATGAGCTTGCCACCATTGTCTTCCCTCTTCTCATACGGGCACTCCGCAACAAAATGACTCACGTTGCCACAATTGTAGCAAGTCCTTACACGTTGCTTGCTCTTCGTGCCACTTGAGTTGTTTTTGCTAAAGTTTGGCCTCGAGTTTTTCTTGCTCCAAAATTGCCTTGAAGCGAGTGCCATGTGTTCATGATACGCATACTTTGTATCTTCGGGGTTGCTCTCCTCTTCTTCCTCTCTTCTTCTTCAACGGTGAGCTTGGCCTTCAATGCAAGGTTGGGCTTCTTTGCCCTTTGAGAACGAAGCACCGCATTGTCGGCGGTCTTGTCCAAAATGTTCATGGCCACAAACTCATCCAACACTTCGCTTGAGGTCAAAGTGTGGAAGTCCGGTCTTTGACAAATGACGGAGGACATGGCCTTGTGGTAGGGCATCATTGCCTTGAGGAATTTGCGCTTGACCCAATTGTCATCCGTGTCCTTGCTCCCATGATCTCGTAGTGAGACCGCGAGTTTGGTTACTCTTTGATAAAGCTCACGAGGTTCTTCATCTTCTTTCATTGCAAACTCATTGGCCTCATCTTGCACCACTTCATAGTTGGAGCGTTGAATGCTTGCGCTTCCCCGGTAGAGAGAGACAACACAATGCCATGCGTCTTTGGCCAAGGCGAAGGGCCGAAGATGAGGTAGGTCTTCGGGTGGGATTGCATCTTGAATGATGAAGAGAGCATTCTCATTGAATTGATTATCCGCGGCTTCTCAAGGAGTGAAGTTGCTTGGATCATGCGGATAGAAACCTTCTTCAATGATTCTCCAAAGGTTAGTGTTCACATGATTTAAATGACGTTTAAAGCGGTAAACCCAAGAATCAAAGTCCTCATTTTTTACAATCTTAGGGGGAGGACCGGCATGATTTAAATGAGTGGAAGGAACCGGTCCACCATAAACAACTGGTGGTTCCACATGAGCAAAGATGCCGGTGCCATTTTTACCACTAGAAGGAGCCTTTTCACTACTAGCTTCCCCCTTATCGGAGATAGCATCCATCACCTTGTCAGTGGGATCACCCACTTTCAACGGTGCGGTGGATAGTTTAAGTCCCTCAAGGAATTTAGTAAACATGCTTTCAACCTCGGTCGTCATGGAGGTTTTCAATGTCCCCAAGGCCACATTAAACTCCTCACGGGAGACCGAGGTTCCCCCATCGCCCGTAGACGAGGTCGGATTCACACCGGAGTGTTCCTCCACACCGTCTATGGTATCAACCATACTCTTCGGACGGTAAAGTCCTTAATAAAGAGACGAGGCTCTGATACCAATTGAAAGGATCGATATGGTTGACTAGAGGGGGGTGAATAGGCAACTAACAATTTTAGCTTTTCTTTAACAATTTAAACTTTGCATCAAAGTAGGTTGTCTAAGTATGCAACTAGGTGAGAAACCTATATGATGCAACAAGGATAGGAACACAAGCAAGCAAGTGATATGATACAAATAAGCTTGCACAAGTAAAGGCACGAGATAACCAAGAGTGGAGACGGTGGAGACGAGGATGTGTTGCCGAAGTTCCTTCCCTTTGATAGGAAGTACGTCTCCATTGGAGCAGTGTGGAGGCACAATGCTCCCCAAGAAGCCACTAGGGCCACCGTATTCTCCTCATGCCCTCACACAATGTGAGATGCCGTGATTCCACTATTGGTGCCCTTGGAGGCGGCGACCGAACCTTTACAAACAAGGTTGGGGCAAACTTCACAACTCAATTGGAGGCTCCCAACGACACCATGAAGCTTCACCACAATGGACTATGGCTTCGCGGTGACCTCAACCGTCTAGGATGCTCAAACACCCAAGAGTAACAAGATCCGCAAGGGATTAGTGGGGGGAATCAAATTTCTCTTGGTGGAAGTGTGGATTGAGGCTTTCTCAACCACTCCCGAACAAATCAACAAGTTTGATTGGCTAGGGAGTGAGATCGGGCGAAAATGGAGCTTAGAGCAATAATGGAGCTTAGGGTTGGAAGAGATGAGTCAACGGGGAAGAAGGGGACCCCTTATATAGTGTAGGACAAAGATCCAACTGTTACCCACCTACCAGCCCGCAGCCAGCGGTACTACCGCACCAGGCCAGCGGTACTATCGCATGGTCATGCGGTACTACCGTACAGGCTTGCGGTACTACCGCAACCCCAGCAACAGCAAGGTCATATCTGACGCGCAGGAGCTAAGGGCGGTACTTCCGCGAGCGCGGTACTACCGCAAGGCAGAAATCCCCTAGCCACGGGGGAGGAAACATCCATGCCTACTTCTGCAAAGAGACGGAAGAAGCAAAAACCCGACACAGTAGTACTGCCGAGGGGCGGTACTACTGCCTGACAACATAGCGCGGTACTACCGCGGAGCGAAGGCGGTACTACCGCAGTAGGTGCGGATGTAAATAATTACATCCGCCCCTACTACCGCGAAGGAGCGGTACTAGCCTGGTGGGCAGCGGTAGTGCAGCTCCAGGGGAGCGGTACTACCGTGGGCACCTGCGGTACTACCGCCCCACCGCACGGTACTACCGCTGGTGCCTACGGTACTACCGCTCTCCTGGGAGCAGTACTACCGCGACCCAACTCAGCAGCCAGAACCAGGGAGGCGAGAAAGAGGAGGAAGCTCCAAGGGAAAAGGAGGGGATAAGAAGGAGACGTGTACGTGATGATTCCACCCAAACCTTTCCGGCGTGGACCCGCTCTTAATAGTACGGCTTTCCTACAACTCAAATCCACCAAAAAGAAACGTAGAAAAGACGCCGTCTTCAACAGTCTTTGAGGGGCACCCAACCGTCTTGTGCCTAGCAATGAAATGTTTGGGATACTCAAGGCACACGATTAGTCCGCAAACGCGTTGTCATCAATCACCAAAACACCTTAGGGATAAATATGCCCTTACAACAGTGTCCAAGGAGACTAATGAATATTGCTAGACCTATGGGAAGCATCCATAATGCAAGCAGACAATTGTATGCAGAGCAATAGTTTTAAGAGGATTCTTGAAAGATTAGATAGTGTTTCAAAGTATCATATGAAACATATGAACAACTTGGGATGGATGATACTCGATAAGTGCGAGTAATTATTTGCAGGGGTACTCATGCGGTAAAGAACTGCAAGGCAGTAGGCACAAGGTATTCTCGTACCAATAGGGAGAATTTTGGGTATCTTGTAATAACAAGATCAACCGAGAATAGAAGTAAGAACGACAAGTGTATGTATTTATCCATAGGGACATTTTGATGGTAGGGAATTGAAAAAGCAACGGGCACAAAGTCTCAGGAGAACATCATAGAGTATCCTTTGAATTTTCTAGTGCATCAATCGATCATCGGTAATAAGATGCCCTCTGGGTGAAAGTGATCATGAGATCCTAATGTTAGATTTAGCAAAATTCATTTAACCCAAATAGAAGAGAGTTCAGAGTCATGGAGTAAAGATCGAGGAGTAAAAGATCGTAATACCACCCAAATGGCAATGTGAGCCCGTAAGACACACAGCCATGTTAGTAAAAGTTTTGTAGTGACTAGACTCAACTTCAGCCAAGGAGTTTGGAAGGGGGATTCCTACAGGCAGTCGGCTCTAATACCAACTTGTGACACCCTCGATTTGACCGTACGCTAATCATACACACAAATGTGTACGATCAAGATCAAGGACTCATAGGAAGATATCACAACACAACTCTAGACACAAATTAAAATAATACAAGCTTTATATTACAAGCCAGGGGGCCTCGAGGGCTCGAATACATAAGCTCGAAAACACAAGAGTTAGCGGAAGCAATAATATCTGACTACAGACATAAGTTTAAACAAGATTGCCTTAAGAAGGCTAGCACAAAAGTAGCAACGATCGAAAAGGAAAGGCCTCCTGCCTGGGACCTCCTAACTACTCCTCAAAGTCAAACACCATGTAGAATCATCCTCAGGATCCTTTGGCTCCTGGACTCCAGCATCTGGTTGCGATAACCAGGTAGAAAGGTGGAAAAGGGGGAGCAAAGCAACTGTGAGTACTCATCCAAAGTACTCGCAAGCAAGGATCTACACTACATATGCATTGGTATCAATGAAATGGGTAGTATATATGGACTGAACTGCAAAATGCCAGAATAAGAGGGAGATAGCTAGTCCTATCGAAGACTACGCTTCTGACAGCCTCCATCTTGAAGCAGTAGAAGAGAGTAGATGGTAAGTTAACCAAGTATCATCGCATAGCATAAATCCTACCCGGCGATCCTCTCCTTGTCGCCCTATGAGAGAGCAATCACCGGGTTGCATCTGGCACTTGGAAGGGTGCGTTTTATTAAGTATCCGGTTCTAGATGTCATAAGGTCAAGGTACAACTCCGGGTCGTCCTTTTACCGAGGGACACGGCTATTCGAATAGATAAACTTCCCTGCAGGGGTGCACCACATTTCCCAACACGCTCGATCCCCTTTGGCCGGACCCACTTTCCTGAGTCATGCCCGGCCTCGGAAGATCAACACGTCGCAGCCCCACCTAGGCACAACAGAGAGGTCAGCACGCCGGTCTAAATCCTATGCACGTAGGGGTCTGGGCCCATCGCCCATTGCACACCTGCATGTTGCGAACACGTCCGGTAGGCAGACCTAGCCTCCGTAATACAAGAGCGGGCTTTCCCGTCCAATCCGGCGCGCGCCGCTCAATCGCTGATGTCAAGAAGGCTTCGGCCGATACCACGACGTCAAGTGCCCATAACTGTTCCCACGTAGTTGGTTAGTGCGTATAGGCTAGTGGCCAGACTTAGATCAAATACCAAGATCTCGTTAAGCATGTTAATTGATGTAACCGCGAACGCCGACCAGGGCCAGGCCCACCTCTCTCCTAGGCGGTCTCAACCTGCCCTGTCGCTCTGCCACAAAGTAACCATCATGGGGCTGTCGAGAACCCAGGCCCATCACTAACTGGATGGAACCACCTGCCCCTTCAACCCCCATCTCCAAACAGTAACATAAGTATGTAAGAATATATAGTATATCTACCCGTGATCAGCTCCCGAAGTGATCACGACCCAGTAGTATAGCATGGTAGACGGACAAGAATGTAGGAACTCTGATGGAATACTAGCATCCTATACTAGCATTTAGGATTGCAGGTAAAGGTAACGACAGTAGTAGCAAAGACAGGCTATGCATCAGGATAGGATTAACGGAAAGCAGTAACATGCTACTAAAGAAAATATGCCCTAGAGGCAATAATAAAGTTATTATTTATTTCCTTATTTCATGATAAATGTTTATTATTCATGCTAGAATTGTATTAACCGGAAACATAATACATGTGTGAATACATAGACAAACAGAGTGTCACTAGTATGCCTCTACTTGACTAGCTCGTTGATCAAATATGGTTATGTTTCCTAACCATAGACATGAGTTGTCATTTGATTAATGGGGTCACATCATTAGGAGAATGATGTGATTGACTTGACCCATTCTGTTAGCTTAGCACTTGATCGTTTAGTTTGTTGCTATTGCTTTCTTCATGACTTATACATGTTCCTATGACTATGAGATTATGCAACTCCCGTTTACCAGAGGAACACTTTGTGTGCCATCAAACGTCACAACATAACTGGTTGATTATAAAGGTGCTCTACAGGTGTCTCCAAAGGTACTTGTTGGGTTGGCGTATTTCGAGATTAGGATTTGTCACTCCGATTGTCGGAGAGGTATCTCTAGGCCCACTCGGTAATGCACATCACTATAAGCCTTGCAAGCATTGCAACTAATGATTTAGTTGCGGGATGATGTATTACGGAACAAGTAAAGAGACTTTCCGGTAACGGGATTGAACTAGGTATTGAGATACCGACGATCGAATCTCGGGCAAGTAACATACCGATGACAAAGGGAACAATGTATGTTGTTATGCGGTCTGACCGATAAAGATCTTCATGGAATATGTAGGAGCCAATATGGGCATCCAGGTCCCGCTATTGGTTATTGACCAGAGAGGTGTCTCGGTCATGTCTACATAGTTCTCGAACCCGTAGGGTCCGCACACTTAACGTTCGTTGACAATATAGTACTATATGATTTATGTATGTTGATGACCGAATGTTGTTCGGAGTCCGGGATGAGATCACGGACATGACGAGGAACTCCGGAATGGTCCGGAGACAAAGTTTGATATATGGGATAGTAGTGTTTGATCTCCGAAAGGGTTCCGGAATTCACCGGAAGGGGTTCCGGATATTTTCCGAAATGTTTGGGCACGAGAACACTTTATCTGGGCCAAAGGGGAAAGCCCACGAGGATTTTGGAAAGTGCAAAAGGAAGTTTTGCGGAGACCAGAGGCTAGACGCCAGGAACCCTGGCGTCTAGGGGGTAGACGCCGGGAACCCTGGCGTCTAGCCCTGGAGTCCGAGAAGGACTCTTGCCTTTCGGGTGAAACCGACTTTGAGGAGGCTTTTACTCCAAGTTTCGACCCCAGGGCTCAACATATAAATAGAGGGGTAGGGCTAGCACCAAAGATACATCAAGAAACACCAAGCCGTGTGCCAGCAACCCCGTCCCCTCTAGTTTATCCTTTGTCATAGTTTTTGTAGTGCTTAGGCGAAGCCCTGCGGAGATTGTTCTCCACCAACACCGTCACCACGCCGTCGTGCTGCCGGAACTCATCTACTACTTCGCCCCTCTTGCTGGATCGAGAAGGCGAGGACGTCACCGGGCCAAACGTGTGCAGAACTCGGAGGTGTCGTGCTTTCGGTACTTGGATCGGTCAGACGTGAAGACGTACGACTACATCAACCGTGTTGATATAACGCTTCCACGAACGTAGTCTACGAGGGTACGTAGACAACACTCTCCCCTCTCGTTGCTATGCATCACCATGATCTTGTGTGTGCGTAAGAATTTTTTTTGAAATTACTACGTTCCCCAACAGTGGCATCCGAGCCTAGGTTTTATGTGTTGATGTTGTGCACGAGTAGAACACAAGTAAGTTGTGGGCGATATAAGTCATACTGCTTACCAGCATGTCATACTTTGGTTCAGCGGTATTGTTGGATGAAGCGGCCCGGACCGACATTACGCGTACGCTTACGCGAGACTGGTTCTACCGACGTGCTTTGCACACAGGTGGGTGGCAGGTGTCAGTTTCTCCAACTTTAGTTGAACCAAGTGTGGCTACGCCCAGTCCTTGCGAAGGTTAAAACAGCACCAACTTGACAAACTATCGTTGTGGTTTTGATGCGTAGGTAAGAACGGTTCTTGCTTAAGCCCGTAGCAGCCATGTAAAACTTGCAACAACAAAGTAGAGGACGTCTAACTTGTTTTTGCAGGGCATGTTGTGATGTGATATGGTCAAGACATGATGCTAAATTTTATTGTATGAGATGATCATGTTTTGTAACCGAGTTATCGGCAACTGGCAGGAGCCATATGGTTGTCGCTTTATTGTATGCAATGCAATTGCGCTGTAATGCTTATCACTAAGCGGTAGCGGTAGTCGTTGAAGCATAAGATTGGCGAGACAACAACGATGCTACGATGGAGATCAATGTATCGCGCCGGTGATGATGGTGATCATGACGGTGCTTCGGAGATGGAGATCACAAGCACAAGATGATGATGGCCATATCATATCACTTATATTGATTGCATGTGATGTTTATCTTCTATGCATCTTATCTTGCTTTGATTGACGGTAGCATTATAAGATGATCTCTCACTAAATTTCAAGATAAAAGTGTTCTCCATGAGTATGCACCGTTGCCAAAGTTCGTCGTGCCCAGACACCACATGATGATCGGGTGTGATAAGCTCTACGTCCATCTACAATGGGTGCAAGCCAGTTTTTGCACACGCAGAATACTCAGGTTAAACTTGACGAGCCTAGCATATGCAGATATGGCCTCGGAACACTGAGACCGAAAGGTCAAGCATGAATCATATAGTAGATATGATCAACATAGTGATGTTCACCATTGAAAACTACTCCATTTCACGTGATGATCGGTTATTGTTTAGTTGATTTGGATCACGTGATCACTTAGAAGATTAGAGGGATGTCTTTCTAAGTGGGAGTTCTTAAGTAATATGATTAATTGAACTTTAATTTATCATGAACTTAGTCCTGATAGTATTTGCATATATATGTTGTAGATCTATAGCTCGCGTTATTGCTTCCCTATGTTTTATATGTGTTCCTAGAGAAAAATAAGTTGAAAGATGATAGTAGCAATGATGCGGATTGGATTCGTGATCTGAGGTTTATCCTCATTGCTGCACGGAAGAAATATGTCTTTGATGCACCGCTAGGTGACAAACCTATTGCAAGAGCAGATGCAGATGTTATGAACATTTGGCTAGCTCAATATGATGACTACATGATAGTTTAGTGCACCATGCTTAAACGGCTTAGAATCGGGACTTCAAAGACGTTTTGAACGTCATGGACCATATGAGATGTTCTAAGAGTTGAAGTTAATATTTCAAGCAAATACCGGAGTTGAGAGATATGAAGTCTCCAACAAGTTCTATAGCTAAAAGATGGAGGAGAATAGCTCAAGCAGTGAGCATGTGCTCAGATTGTCTGGGTACTACAATCACTTGAATCAAGTGGGAGTTAATCTTCCAGATAAAATAGTGATTGACAGAATTCTCTAGTCACCATCACCAAGTTAGTAGAACTTCGTGATGAACTATGATATGCAAGGGATAATGGAAACAATTCCCAAGCTCTTCGTAATGCTGAAATCGAAGAAGGTAGAAATCAAGAAAAATATCAAGTGTTGATGGTAGACAAGACCACTAGTTTCAAGAAAAGGGCAAAGGGAAGAAGGGGAACTTCAAGAAGAACGGCAAGCAAGTTGCTGCTCAAGTGAAGAAGCCCAAGTCTGGTCCTAAGCCTGAGACTACGTGCTTCTACTGCAAAGGGACTGGTCACTGGAAGCGGAATTGCCCCAAGTATTTGGCGGATAAGAAAGGATGGCAAAGTGAACAAAGGTATATTTGATATACGGATTATTGATGTGTATTTTACTAGTGTTCGTAGCAACCCCCCCCCCCCCCGTATTTGATACTGGTTCAGTTTCTAAGAGTAGTAACTCGAAACGGAAGTTGCAGAATGAACAGAGACTAGTTAAGGGTGAAGTGACGATGTGTGTTGGAAGTGGTTCCAAGATTGATATGATCATCATCGCACACTCCCTATACTTTCGAGATTAGTGTTGAACCTAAATAAGTGTTATTTGGTGTTTGCATTGAGCATGAATATGATTTGATCATGTTTATTGCAATATGGTTATTCATTTAAGTAAGAGAATAAATTGTTGTTCTGTTTACATATATGGTTACACACCCAATGAAAATGGTTCGTTGGATCTCGATTGTAGTGATACACATATTCATAATATTGAAACCAAAAGATGCAAAGTTAATAATGATAGTGCAACTTATTTGTGGCACTGCTGTTTAGGTCATATTGGTGTAAAGCGCATGAAGAAACTCCATGCTGATGTACTTTTGGAATCACTTGATTATGAATCAGTTGATGCTTGCGAACCATGCCTCATGGGCAAGATGACTAAGACTCCGTTCTCCGGAACAATGCAGCAAGCAACAGATTTGTTGGAAATCATGCATACTGATGTATGTGGTCCGATGAATATTGAAGCTCGCGGCAGGTATCATTATTTTCTAATCTTCACAGATGATTTGAGCAGATATGAGTATATCTACTTGATGAAACACAAGTCTGAAACATTTGAAAACTTCAAAGAATTTCAGAGTGAAGTGGAGAATCATCGTAACAAAATAAAAGTTTCTATGATATGATCGCAGAAGTAAAACATTTGAGTTACAGGTTTGGCCTTCAGTTAAAAACAATGTGAAATAGTTCACTACTCACACCACCTGGAACACCACAGTGTAATGGTGTGTCCGAACGTCATGACCGTACTTTATTAGATATGGTGCGATCCATGATGTCTCTTACTGATTTACCGCTATCGTTTTGGGGTTATGCTTTAGAGACGGCCGCATTCACGTTAAATAGGGCACCATCTAAATCCTTGAGACGATACCGTATGAACTATGGTTTGGCTAGAAACCTAAGCGGTCGTTTCTTAAAGTTTGAGGTTGCAATGCTTATGTGAAAAAGTTTCAACCTAATAAGCTCTAACCCAAATTGGAGAAGTGCGTCTTCATAGGATACCCAAAAGAAAATGTTGGGTACACCTTCTATCACAGATCCGAAGGCAAGACATTTGTTGCCAAGAATGGATCCTTTCTAGAGAAGGAGTTTTCTCTCGAAAGAAGTGAGCGGGAGGAAAGTAGAACTTGATGAGGTAACTGTACCTGCTCCCTTATTGGAAAGTAGTTCATCATAGAAACCGGTTTCTGTGACACCTACACCAATTAGTGAGGAAGTTAATGATGATGATCATGGAACTTCAGATCAAGTTATTACTGAACCTCGTAGATCAACCAGAGTAAGATCCGCACCAGAGTGGTACGGTAATCCTATTCTGGAAGTCATGCTACTAGATCATGATGAACCTACGAACTATGAAGAAGCGATGGTGAGCCCAGATTCCGCAAAATGGCTAGAAGCCATGAAATTTGAGATGGGATCCATGTATGAGAACAAAGTGTGGACTTTGGTTGACTTGCCCGTTGATCGGCAAGCAATTGAGAATAAATGGATCTTCAAGAAGAAGACCGACGTTGACGGTAATGTTACTGTCTACAAAGCTCGACTTGTTGCAAAAGGTTTTCGACAAGTTCAAGGGATTGACTAGGATGAGACCTTCTCACCCGTAGCGATGCTTAAGTCTGTCCGAATCATGTTAGCAATTGCCGCATTTCATGTTTATGAAATCTGGCAAATGGATAAACAAAACTGCATTCCTTAATGGATTTATTAAAGAAGAGTTGTATATGATGCAACCAGAAGGTTTGTCAATCCTAAAGGTACTAACAAAATATGCAAGCTCCAGTGATCCATCTATGGACTGGTGCAAGCATCTCGGAGTTGGAATATACGCTTTGATAAGTTGATCAAAGCATATAGTTTTATACAGACTTGCGGTGAAGCCTGTATTTACAAGAAAGTGAGTGGGAGCACTACAACATTTCTGATAAGTATATGTGAAAGACATATTGTTGATCGGAGATAATATAGAATTATTCTGCAAAGCATAAAGGAATGTTTGAAAGGAGTTTTTCAAAGAAAGACCTCAGTGAAGCTGCTTACATATTGAGCATCAAGATCTATAGAGATAGATCAAGACGCTTGATAAGTTTTTCAATGAGTACATACCTTGACAAGATTTTGAAGTAGTTCAAAATGGAACAGTCAAAGAAGGAGTTCTTGCCTGTGTTACAAAGCTGTAAAGTTGAGTAAGACTCAAAACCCGACCACGGCAGAAGATAGAGAGAGAATGAAAGTCATTCCCTATGCCTCAGCCATAGGTTCTATAAAGTATGCCATGTATTGTACCAGACCTATTGTATACCCTGCCCTGAGTTTGGCAAGGGAGTACAATAGTGATCTAGGAGTAGATCACTGGACATTGGTCAAAATTATCCTTAGTGGAATAAGGATATGTTTCTCGATTATGGAGGTGACAAAAGGTTCGTCGTAAAGGGTTACGTCGATGCAAGTTTTGACACTGATCTAGATGACTCTAAGTCTCAATCTGGATACATATTGAAAGTGGGAGCAATTAGCTAGAGTAGCTCCGTGCAGAGCATTGTTGACATAGAAATTTGCAAGATACATACGGATCTGAATGTTGCAGACCCGTTGACTAAACTTCTCTCACAAGCAAAACATGATCACACCTTAGCACTCTTTGGGTGTTAATCACATAGCGATGTGAACTTGATTATTGACTCTAGTAAACCCTTTGGGTGTTAGTCACATGACAATGTGAACTATGGGTGTTAATCACATGGTGATGTGAACTATTGATGTTAAATCACATGGCGATGTGATCTAGATTATTGACTCTAGTGCAAGTGGGAGACTGAAGGAAATATGCCCTAGAGGCAATAATAAAGTTATTATTTATTTCCTTATTTCATGATAAATGTTTATTATTCATGCTAGAATTGTATTAACCGGAAACATAATACATGTGTGCATACATAGACAAACAGAGTGTCACTAGTATGCCTCTACTTGACTAGCTCGTTGATCAAAGATGGTTATGTTTCCTAACCATAGACATGAGTTGTCATTTGATTAATGGGGTCGCATCATTAGGAGAATGATGTGATTGACTTGACCCATTCTGTTAGCTTAGCACTTGATCGTTTAGTTTGTTGCTATTGCTTTCTTCATGACTTATACATGTTCCTATGACCATGAGATTATGCAACTCCCGTTTACCGGAGGAACACTTTGTGTGCCACCAAACGTCACAACGTAACTGGGTGATTATAAAGGTGCTCTATAGGTGTCTCCAAAGGTACTTGTTGGGTTGGCGTATTTCGAGATTAGGATTTGTCACTCCGATTGTCAGAGAGGTATCTCTGGGCCCACTCGGTAATGCACATCACTATAAGCCTTGCAAGCATTGCAACTAATGAGTTAGTTGCGGGATGATGTATTACGGAACGAGTAAAGAGACTTGCCGGTAACGAGATTGAACTAGTTATTGAGATACCGACGATCGAATCTCGGGCAAGTAACATACCAATGACAAAGGGAACAACGTATGTTGTTATGCGGTCTGACCGATAAAGATCTTCGTAGAATATGTAGGAGCCAATATGGGCATCCAGGTCCCGCTATTGGTTATTGACCAGAGAGGTGTCTCAGTCATGTCTACATAGTTCTCGAACCCGTAGGGTCCGCACGCTTAACGTTCGTTGACGATATAGTACTATATGAGTTATGTATGTTGATGACCGAATGTTGTTCGGAGACCGCGATGAGATCACGGACATGACGAGGAACTCCGGAATGGTCCAGAGACAAAGTTTGATATATGGGATAGTAGTGTTTGATCTCCGGGAGGGTTCCGGAATTCACCAGAAGGGGTTTCGGATGTTTCCCGAAATGTTTGGGCACGAGAACACTTTATCTGGGCCAAAGGGGAAAGCCCACGAGGCTTTTGGAAAGTGCAAAAGGAAGTTTTGCGGAGACCAGAGGCTAGATGCCAGGAACCCTGGCGTCTAGGGGGTAGACGCCGGGAACCCTGGCGTCTAGCCCTGGAGTCCGAGAAGGACTCTTGCCTTTCGGGTGAAACCGACTTTGAGGAGGCTTTTACTCCAAGTTTCGACCCCAGGGCTCAACATATAAATAGAGGGGTAGGGTTAGCACCAAAGATACATCAAGAAACACCAAGGCGTGTGCCGGCAACCCCGTCCCCTCTAGTTTATCCTCCGTCATAGTTTTCGTAGTGCTTAGGTGAAGCCCTGCGGAGATTGTTCTTCACCAAAACCGTCACCACATTGTCGTGCTGCCGGAACTCATCTACTACTTCGCCCCTCTTGCTGGATCGAGAAGGCGAGGACGTCACCGAGCCGAACGTGTGCAGAACTCGGAGGTGTTGTGCTTTCGGTACTTGGATCGGTCGGACGTGAAGACGTACGACTACATCAACCGCGTTGATATAACGCTTCCGCGAACGGTCGACGAGGGTACGTAGACAACACTCTCCCCTCTCGTTGCTATGAATCACCATGATCTTGTGTGTGCGTAGGATTATTTTTTTGAAATTACTACGTTCCCCAACAGCTACACTACTCTAATGCAAGCAGTAGAGAGAAGAATAGGTGATATCTGGTGATCAAGGGGGGGGGGCTTGCCTGGTTGCTCTGACAAGGAGGGGTCGTCAACAACGTAGTCGATCGGGGCACCAGCAGCGGACTCAGTCTCGTAGTCTACCGGAGAGAAGAGGGGGAAGAAACAATGAATACAATGCAAACAGATGCATGTCAATGCATGACAAGACAAGTAACGGCGCCAGGTGTGCCCTAACGCGGTAGGAGGTGATACCGGCGAAGGGGGGAAACATCCGGGAAAGTATCCCCGGTGTTTCGCGTTTTCAGACAGATGAACTGGAGGGGAAAAGTTGCGTGTTCCCTATGCAAGGGAAGGGTGGCGGACGAACGGGCTACTTATCCGGATTCATCTCGTCATTCTGAGCAACATTCATGTATAAAAAAATTCATCCGAGCTACGGTTTATTTATTATGATTTTCCCAAGTTTTTAGCAATATTCTGAATCATTATTAATTCGAAATTAAATAGGTAAATTCTAGGAACACCTAGCTCTGCGTACATAGAAGTGTACCAGAGGGTGACAGGCGGGCCAGGGGGTCCTAGTTGACCAGTCAACGTTTGACTAGTCAACAGGGGTTGCCTCCCCCCCCCCCCCGTCATTGACTGTTACATTAACTAACTAGTTAATTTAGTCTAACTAGGTTATTAGTCTAATAAATTTTAATTAGTTTAATTAAACCTAATTAATTTAATTAATTATTATTATTATTATATTTTTTAAAATCTTTGTTTATTTCGTTTTCTTTTAATAGGGGGCCGAGCCCCACCTGTCATAGGCCTGAGTGGCCAATCGGGGCGGGTGGCTTAACAGGCGCGGGCGCCCGTGGAGCCCGAACCCGCTGTTGGGGAACGTAGTAATTTCAAAATTTTCCTACGCACACGCAAGATCATGGTGATGCATAGCAATGAGAGGGGAGAGTGTTGTCCACGTACCCTCATAGACCATTAAGCGGAAGCGTTATGACAACGCGGTTGATGTAGTCGTACGTCTTCACGGTCGACCGATCCTCGGTACCGAACGTACGACACCTCCGCGTTCAGCACACGTTCAACTCGGTGATGTCCCACGAACTCACGATCCAGTAGAGCTCAAGGGAGAGTTTCGTCAGCACGACGGCGTGGTGACGATGTTGATGAAGCTACCCACGCAGGGCTTCGCCTAAGCACCGCTACGATATGACCGAGGTGGATTATGGTGGAGGGGGCACCGCACACGGCTGGGAGAGATGAATGATCAACTTGTGTGTTCTAGGGTGCCCCCTGCCCCTGTATATAAAGGAGCAAGGGGGAAAGGCCGGCCGGCCCTGTAGGGCGCGCCAGGAGGAGGAGTCCTCCTCCTAGTAGGAGTAGGACTCCCCTCTTTCCTACTCCTACTAGGAGGGGGAAAGGAAGGGGAGAAGGAGAAGGAAAGGCCCCCCCTTCCTAGTCCAATTCGGACCAGAGGGGGAGGGGCGTGCGTCCTGCCATGGCCGGCCCCTCTCTCTCTCTACTAGGGCCAAACAAGGCCCATTAACCCCCGGGGGTTCCGGTAACCCCTCCGGCACTCCGGTAAAATCCCAATTTCACCCGGAACTCTTCCGATGTCCAGATGTAGGCTTCTAATATATCAATCTTTATGTCTCGACCATTTCGAGACTCCTCGTCATGTCAGTGATCATATCCGTGGCTCCGAACTACCTTAGGTACATCAAAAAACATAAACTCATAATATCGATCGTCACAGAACTTTAAGCGTGCGGACCCTACGAGTTCGAGAACTATGTAGACATGACTGAGACATGTCTTTGGTCAATAACCAATAGCAGAACCTGGATGCTCATATTGGTTCCTACATATTCTACGAAGATCTTTATCGATCAAACCGTATAACAACATATGGTGTTCCCTTTGTCATCGGTATGTTACTTGCCCGAGATTCGATCGTCGGTATCTCAATACCTAGTTCAGTCTCGTTACCGGCAAGTCTCTTTACTCGTTCTGTAATGCATCATCCCGCAACTAACACATTAGTCACATTGCTTGCAAGGCTTATAATGATGTGCATTACCGAGAGGGCCCAGAGATACCTCTCCGACAATCGGAGTGACAAATCCTATTCTCGATCTATGCCAACTCAATGATCACCATAGGAGACACCTTTAGAGCACCTTTATAATCACCCAGTTACGTTGTGACGTTTGGTAGCACACAAAGTGTTCTTCTGGTAATCGGGAGTTGCATAATCTCATAGTCGTAGGAACATGTATAAGTCATGAAGAAAGCAATAACAGTAAACTAAACGATCAAGTGCTAAGCTAACGGAATGGGTCATGTCAATCACATCATTCTACTAATGATGTGATCCCGTTGATCAAATGACAACTCGTGTCTATGGCTAGGAAACTCAACCATCTTTGATCAACGAGCTAGTCAAATAGAGGCATACTAGTGACACTATGTTTGTCTATGTATTCACACATGTATTATGTTTCCGGTTAATACAATTCTAGCATGAATAATAAACATTTATCATGATATGAGGAAATAAATAATAACTTTATTATTGCCTCTAGGGCATATTTCCTTCAGTCTCCCACTTGCACTAGAGTCAATAATCTATATTACACAGTAATGATTCTAACACCCATGGAGTCTTGGTGCTGATCATGTTTTGCTCGTGGAAGAGGCTTAGTCAACGGGTCTGCAACATTCAGATCCGTATGTATCTTTCAAATCTCTATATCTCACACCTGGACTTGATCCCAGATGGAATTGAAGCGTCTCTTCATGTGGTCGGTTCTTTTGTGAAATCTGGATTCCTTTGCCAAGGCAATTGCACCACTATTGTAACAAAAGATTTTCATTGGACCCGATGCACTAGGTATGACACCTAGATCAGATATGAACTCCTTCGTCCAGACTCCTTCATTTCATGCTTCCGAAGCAGCTATGTATTCCGCTTCACACGTAGATCCCGCCACGACGCTTTGTTTAGAACTGTTCCAACTTACAACTCCACCGTTCAATATAAACACGTATCCGTTTTGCGATTTAGAATCATCCGGATCAGTGTCAAAGCTTGCATCGACCTAACCATTTATGACGAGCTCTTTGTCACCTCCATAAACGAGAAACATATCCTTAGTCCTTTTCAGGTATTTCCGGATGTTCTTGACTGTTGTCCAGTGATCCACTCCTGGATTACTTTGGTAACTCCCTGCTAATTTAATAGCAAGGCACACATCAGGTCTGGTACACAGCATTGCATACATGATAGAGCTTATGGTTGAAGCATAGGGAACACTTTTCATTTTCTCTCTATCTTCTACAGCGGTCGGGCATTGAGTCTTACTCAACTTCACACCTTGTAACACAGGCACGAACCCTTTCTTTGCTTGATCCATTTTGAACTTCTTCAAAACTTTATCAAGGTATGTGCTTTGTGACAGTCCAATTAAGCGTCTTGATCTATCTCTATAGATCTTGATGCCCAATATATAAGCAGCTTCTCCGAGGTCTTTCATTGAAAAACTTTTATTGAAGTATCCTTTTATGCTATCCAGAAATTCTACATCATTTCCAATCAACAATATGTCATCCACATATAATATTAGAAATGCTACATAGCTCCCACTCACTTTCTTGTAAATACAGGCTTCTCCAAAAGTCTGTATAAAACCATATGCTTTGATCACACTATCAAAACGTTTATTCCAACTCTGAGAGGTTTCCACCAATCCATAAATGGATCGCTGGAGCTTGCACACTTAGTTAGCACCCTTTGGATTGACAAAACCTTCTGGTTGCATCATATACAACTCTTCTTCCAGAAATCTATTCAGGAATGCGGTTTTGACATCCATTTGCCAAATTTCATAATCATAAAATGCGGCAATTGCTAACATGATCCGGACAGACTTAAGCATCGCTGTGGGTGAGAAAGTCTCATCATAGTCAACTCCTTGAACTTGTCGAAAACCTTTCGCAACAAGTCGAGCTTTGTAGACAGTAACATTACTGTCAGCATTAGTCTTCTTCTTGAAGATTCATTTATTCTCGATGGCTTGCCGATCATCGGGCAAGTCAACCAAAGTCCACACTTTGTTCTCATACATGGATCCCATCTCAAATTTCATGGCCTCAAGCCATTTTGCGGAATCTGGGCTCACCATCGCTTCTTCATAGTTCGTAGGTTCGTCATGGTAAAGTAACATGACTTCCAGAACAGGATTACCGTACCACTCTGGTGCGGATCTTACTCTGTTGACCTACGAGGTTCGGTAGTAACTTGATCTGAAGTTTCATGATCTTCATCATTTGCTTCCTCACTAATTGGCGTAGGTGTCACAGGAACCGGTTTCTGTGATGAACTACTTTCCAATAAGGGAGCAGGTATAGTTACCTCATCAAGTTCTACTTTCCTCCCACTCACTTCTTTCAAGAGAAACTGCTTATCTAGAAAGGATCCATTTTTAGCAACAAATGTCTTGCCTTCGGATCTGTGATAGAAGGTGTGCCCAATAGTTTCCTTTGGGTATCCTATGAAGACACATTTCTCCGATATGGGTTCGAGCTTATCAGGTTGAAGCTTTTTCACATAAGCATCGCAGCCCCAAACTTTAAGAAATGACAACTTTGGTTTCTTGCCAAACCACAGTTCATAAGGCGTCGTCTCAATGGATTTTGATGGTGCCCTATTTAACGTGAATGCAGCCGTCTCTAAAGCATAACCCCAAAACGATAGCGGTAAATCTGTAAGAGACATCATAGATCGCACCATATCTAGTAAAGTACGATTATGACGTTCGGACACACCATTACGGTGTGGTGTTCCGGGTGGCGTGAGTTGCAAAACTATTCCGCATTGTTTCAAATGTAGACCAAACTCGTAACTCAAATATTCTCCTCCATGATCAGATCGTAGAAACTTTATTTTCTTGTTACGATGATTTTCCATTTCACTCTGAAATTCTTTGAACTTTTCAAATGTTTCAGACTTATGTTTCATTAAGTAGATATACCCATATCTGCTCAAATCATCTGTGAAGGTGAGAAAATAATGGTACCCGCCACGAGCCTCAATATTCATTGGACCATATACATCAGTATGTATGATTTCCAACAAATTTGTTGCTCGCTCCATAGTTCCAGAGAACGACGTTTTAGTCATCTTGCCCATGAGGCATGGTTCGCAAGTACCAAGTGATTCATAATCAAGTGATTCCAAAAGTCCATCAGAATGGAGTTTCTTCATGCGCTTTATACCAATATGACCTAAACGGCGGTGCCACAAATAAGTTGCACTATCATTATCAACTCTGCATCTTTTGGCTTCAACATTATGAATATGTGTATTACTACTATCGAGATTTAACACAAATAGACCACTCTTCAAGGGTGCATGACCATAAAAGATATTATTCATATAAATAAAACAACCATTATTCTCATATTTAAATGAATAACCGTCTCGCATCAAACAAAATCCAGATATAATGTTCATGTTTAACGCTGGCACCAAATAACAATTATTCAGGTCTAAAATTAATCCCGAATGTAGATGTAGAGGTAGCGTGCCGACGGCGATCACATCGACATTGGAACCATTTCCCACGCGCATCGTCACCTCGTCCTTAACCAATCTTCGCTCAATCTGTAGTCCCTGTTTCGAGTTGCAAATATTAGCAATAGAACCAGTATCAAATACTCAGGTGCTACTGTGAGCTCTAGTAAGGTATACATCAATAACATGTATATCACATATACCTTTGTTCACCTTTCCATCCTTCTTATCCGCCAAATACTTGGGGCAGTTCTGCTTCCAGTGACCAGTCTGTTTGCAGTAGAAGCACTCAGTCTTAGGCTTAGGTCCAGACTTGGGTTTCTTCTCCTAAGCAGCAACTTGTTTGCCGTTCTTTTTGAAGTTCCCCTTCTTCTTCTTCCCTTTACCCTTTTTCTTGAAACTGGTGGTCTTGTTGACCATCAACACTTGATGCTCCTTCTTGATTTCTACCTCTGCATCCTTTAGCATTGCGAAGAGCTCGGGAATTGTCTTATCCATCCCTTGCATATTATAGTTCATCACGAAGCTCTTATAGCTTGGTGGCAGTGATTGAAGAACTGTGTCAATGACACTATCAACGGGAAGATTAACTCCCAGTTGAGTCAAATGATTATTGTCCCCAGACATTCTGAGTATATGTTCACTTACAGAACTATTCTCCTCCATCTTGCAGCTGTAGAACTTATTAGAGACTTCATATCTCTCAATCCGGGCATTTGCTTGAAACATTAACTTCAACTCATGTAACATCTCATATGCCCCATGACGTTCAAAACATCGTTGAAGTCCCGGTTCTAACCCGTAAAGCATGGCACAGTGAACTATCGAGTAGTCATCAGCTTTGCTCTGCCAGATGTTCTTAACGTCATCAGCAGCATCTGCAGCAGGCCTGGCACCCTGCGGTGCTTCCAGGACGTAATTCTTCTGTGCAGCAATGAGGATAATCCTCAAATTACGGACCCAGTCCGTGTAATTGCTACCATCGTCTTTTAACTTTGCTTTCTCAAGGAACGCATTAAAATTTAATGGAACAACAACACGGGCCATCTATCTACAACAACATAGACAAGCAAAATACTGTTAGGTACTAAGTTCATGATAAATTTAAGTTCAATTAATTATATTACTTAAGAACTCCCACTTAGATAGATATCCCTCTAATCATCTAAGTGATCACGTGATCCAAATCAACTAAACCATAACCGATCATCACGTGAAATGGAGTAGTTTTCGATGGTGAACATCACTATGTTGATCATATCTGCTATATGATTCACGCTTGACCTTTCGGTCTCAGTGTTCCGAGGCCATATCTGCATATGCTAGGCTCGTCAAGTTTAACCCGAGTATTCTGTGTGTGCAAAACTGGCTTGCACCCATCATATAAGAACGTTGAGCTTATCACACCCGATCATCACGTGGTGTCTCGGCACGATGATCTTTTGCAGCAGTGCATACTCAGGAAGAACACTTGTACCTTGAAATTTTTAGTGAGAGATCATCTTATAATGCTACCGTCAATCAAAGCAGAATAAGATGCATAAAGGATAAACATAGCATGCAATCAATATACGTGATATGATATGGCCATCATCATCTTGTGCCTTTGATCTCCATCTCCAAAGCACCGTCATGATCACCATCATCACCGGCGCGACACCTTGATCTCCATCGTAGCATCGTTGTCGTCTCGCCAACTATTGCTTCTACGACTATTGCTACCGCTTAGTGATAAAGTAAAGCAATTACATGGCGATTGCATTTGATACAATAAAGCGACAACCATATGGCTCCTGCCAGTTGCCGATAACTCTGTTACAAAACATGATCATCTCATATAATAAAATATAGCATCATGCTTTGACCATATCACATCACAACATGCCCTGCAAAAACAAGTTAGACGTCCTCTACTTTGTTGTTGCAAGTGTTACGTGGCTGCTACGGGCTGAGCAAGAACCGTTCTTACCTATGCATCAAACCACAATGATAGTTCGTCAAGTTAGTGCTGTTTTAACCTTCAACAAGGACTGGGCGTAGTCACACTCGGTTCAACTAAAGTTGGAGAAACTGACACCCGCCAACCACCTGTGTGCAAATCACGTCGGTAGAACCAGTCTCGCGTAAGCGTACGCGTAATGTCAGTCCGGGCTGCTTCATCCAACAATACCACTGAACCAAAGTATGACATGCTGGTAAGCAATATGACTTGTACCGCCCACAACTCACTTGTGTTCTACTCGTGCATATAACATCTACGCATAAACCTGGCTCAGATGCCACTGTTGGGGAACATAGTAATTTCAAAATTTTCCTACGCACACGCAAGATCATGGTGATGCGTAGCAACGAGAGAGGAGAGTGTTGTCCACGTACCCTCGTAGACCGTTAAGCGGAAGCGTTATGACAACGCGGTTGATGTAGTCATACATCTTCACGATCGACCGATCCTCAGTACCGAACGTACGGCACCTCCGCGTTCAGCACACGTTCAGCTCGGTGACGTCCCGTGAACTCACGATCTAGTAGAGCTCATGGGAGAGTTTCATCAACACAACTGTGTGGTGACGATGTTGATGAAGCTACCGACGCAGGGCTTCGCCTAAGCACCGCTACGATATGACCGAGGTGGATTATGGTGGAGGGGGCACCGCACATGGCTAGGAGAGATCAATGATCAACTTGTGTGTTCTAGGGTGCCCCCCTACCCCCGTATATAAAGGAAGGTCGGCCGGCCCTGTAGGGCACGCCAGGAGGAGGAGTCCTCCTCCTCGTAGGAGTAGGACTCCCCTCTTTCCTACTCCTACTAGGAGGGGGAAAGGAAGGGGGAGAAGGAGAAGGAAAGGGGGGCACCCCCCCTTCCTAGTCCAATTCGGACTAGAGGGGGAGGGGGCGCGCGGCCGGTCCCTCTCTCTCTCTACTAGGGCCCAACAAGGCCCATTAACCCCCGGGGGGTTCCGGTAACCCCTCCGGCACTCCGGTAAAATTCCGATTTCACCCGAAACTCTTCCGATGTCCAAATGTAGGCTTCCAATATATCAATCTTTATGTCTCGACCATTTCGAGACTCCTCGTCATGTCCGTGATCATATTCGGGACCCCGAACTACCTTTGGTACATCAAAACATATAAACTCATAATACCGATCGTCACAGAACTTTAAGTGTGCAGACCCTACGGGTTCGAGAACTATGTAGACATGACCGAGACATGTCTTCGGTCAATAACCAATAGCGGAACCTGGATGCTCATATTGGTTCCTACATATTCTACGAAGATCTTTATCGGTCAAACCGCATAACAACATACGTTGTTCCCTTTGTCATCGGTATGTTACTTGCCCGAGATTCGATCGTCGGTATCTCAATACATAATTTAATCTCGTTACCGGCAAGTCTCTTTAATCATTCTGTAATGCATCATCCCCGCAACTAACTCATTAGTCACATTGCTTGCAAGGCTTATAATGATGTGCATTACCGAGAGGGCCCAGAGATACCTCTCCGGCAATCGGAGCGACAAATCCTATTCTCGATCTATGCCAACTCAACGATCACCATCGGAGAGACCTATAGAGCAACTTTATAATCACCAAGTTACATTGTGACGTTTGGTAGCATACAAAGTGTTCTTCCGGTAATCGGGAGTTGCATAATCTCATAGTCATAGGAACATGTATAAGTCATGAAGAAAGCAATAGTTGTAAACTAAACGATCAAGTGCTAAGCTAACTGAATGGGTCATGTCAATCACATCATTCTACTAATGATGTGATCCCGTTGATCAAATGACAACTCATGTCTATGGCTAGGAAACTTAATCATCTTTGATCAACGAGCTAGTCAAGTAGAGGCATACTAGTGACACTATGTTTGTCTATGTATTCACACATGTATTATGTTTCCGGTTAATACAATTCTAGCATGAATAATAAACATTTATCATGATATGAGGAAATAAATAATAACTTTATTATTGCCTCTAGGGCATATTTCCTTCACTCGCCTGGGCGTAGGGCGAGGCCGAAACCACGGCGAGGCGAGCCGGCGAAGGGGGGTGGCCGGTGGCCAGGTGCGGTGGTGGCTGGGGCGAAGGGGCGGAGCCGCAAGCTATGGCGGCGGGTGCCGAGCAGCGGCAGAAGGAGGAGCTGGTAGTATGCGAGGAGGGGGCAACGACTGCGACAGCGGGTGGACGGGGCTGGCGTGGGCAACAACAGCAATAGGCGAAGGGGGCAAGCGGAGCATGTACGGGCGCAGGCGGACGCTGCTGCAGGCGGTCGCCACGGCGGACAGCGGATACGGCCGGGCGAGCGCGTGCGCGCAAGGTGCGCGGGTACTGGTGCGATTGCGAGCCGAGGCGCACGCGGGGCATGGTTGTGGTGGTGCGGGGCAGTGCAAAGCCCGGCGACGACGAGTGCTGGGCTGGCGAGCAAGGCCGAGCGGGGCTATGCGGGCGACGCCGAAGCGCGAGTGGGATGATGGTCGGGCGCGCGAGCGCGCGGTGTGCGCACGGGGATGGGGGAAGAAGCAAGTGGCAGCGAGAGGGCTCACCCCCGTTTGTAGATGAACAGGGGGTCGGCGAGGCGCGAGGTAGCGACGCGGGGAGGAGGATGAGGATGATGTTCCGGCGACGGCGATCCGGGGAAGGGAACGGCTCGATCCGCGCGAGGCAGGGGTCCCTAGCTCCGATGCGTCCACATACTCAACGAACACGGCGGAGGCGGTGCTCCCGGCGCAGTCTAAGGCGGCGGGAAGGGCAATGGACACGAGGATGAGGTCGTCCATGGCGACGTGGTTCAGCTACGGGCGAGGTGGAAGAAGCGGCGCAAGGGAAGGGGAAATGGCGCTAGGGTTTCGCCTGGGACTCGGGGGACGATGCCCTTATCCCCTCTGCGACGCCTTGTAGCACCGCCGTGGTGAGCAAGGCGCGGTCGCAACGGCGATGATGGCGTGCGATGGTGACACACACGGGGAGAGAGAGGGGTTAAGGATGAGGGGGTTTAGGTGGGCTGGGCGCACTGTGTAACTTAGGCCCAGTTGCATAGTAGCTTGTAGGTATTTTCCATTTCTCCTTTTTTTTCTTTTATGTTTATTTAATTTTCCTATGTCTTGTCTTTAGTTTAGGTAGCAAATGAAATTTTGGTGAACATGTAACTTGGCACATAAGTCTTGGGTCATACAATTGAGTTGCACACAAAGCTTCAAGTTATTTTGAAAAGGATTGATATTTGTTTACTTTTAAAAGATGAATTTAAATGTTGTGTGTTCCTATTTTAATTATCTTAGAGGCATATAAACATTCCCAAAATGTTGTTTGATGTTTGTTAATTTGTTAGTGAATATTTACAACCTTTTGAACATTTTTAATTCACTGTTTTATGAAATTATAATTTGACTTGTTTTTTTAATTTGAACTTGATCTCAATTTGAAACAAGTGAGGTTTAGAAAAAGTTTAATGATGATGACATGGCATGATTAGCAAGGGTTTACTATAGCTTAACTATCGGGGTGTCAGAAATCTCCTTCACTACAAGAAATCTCGTCCCGAGATTTAAGAGGTGTGGTAAGGATGAATGTCTGGTTACGAAATTCTAACGGGTCTTTACGGTCTTGGTTGCTCTTCTCGAAGAGGTAGATCCACTATGTTGATGCCTTCATTCCTCTACTTAAGGTCATCAAGATGAAGTCGGCATCCTTTCTTTGGGAACTCCATCGTACTTACGAAAGAATAAAGGGTTGGTATTTCGAGAGAACATGCCTTTGCAAGGTTGACTATCTGGTCGATAACATCGGGGAAGGTGGCGGAAAGTAACTCCCGAATTGAAACATAATAAATTATCGAGAGCAAAGTAAGGAGGTATCATGGAAAGTTTCGAGCGGGTAGGCAAGCGTTCGATGCCTGAAGCAGAGTGTGAAAGGAGTCCAAAGCAATGTGAATAAGTATTGAGTCTGATACCATAATTGATGATCTCTCGGAAGGTGGTTCGTGAATTACATACGAGGCCATGTGCGAGGAATAGTTTTGGGAACAAGGGGGTGTACAAGAGAGTCGAGTCTTGAACCTGTGGAGCTGTGGGTTATGGGCCCACCATGTGGGTTAAAAGCAGGGAGGGCATTGTCATCTTGCACGATCATGAGAGCAAGGCATGTCAGAGAAGAGACTATCTGTTATGTCTGCAACAATATCAGTACCAAGGGCGGGGGATGAAGAGAACCATTTTCCTGCTCGTTGAACGAGGCAGACCAATAGGCAAAGTTCTCGTCCATCGGTGGTTACCAGAATGACATCAACAAAAGCAACAGGGTCTTACCGACACAGTTGTACACCAAGGTGTTTACATAAGCAGAAGAATATTACTGCTTAGATCATATAGATCACAAGAAAGGTTAAACAAAACAATGGGAAGGAAAATATGTTTAAACACATACTTCAGGGGGTATATCCTTCCCAAGGACAAGCAGTGTATTGCAATCCTACCACAAGATTCTTGATTTCTACCCTTCCCCAAGTTGTTTTTCACTCAAATCATCTTTCCACCAAATCCAAATCTGTGTAAGAGAGTTGAGTGTTGGGGAGACTATCATTTGAAGCACAAGAGCAAGGAGTTCATCATCAACACACCATCCATTACCTTTTAGAGAGTGGTGTCTCCTAAAGGTTAGGTGTCGCTTGGGAGCCTCCGACAAGATTGTGGAGTTGAACCAAGAAGTTTGTAAGGGCAAGGAGATCGCCTACTTCGTAAAGATCTACCCGAGTGAGGCAAGTCCTTCATGGGCGATGGCCATGGTGGGATAGCCAAGGTTGCTTCTTCGTGGACCCTTCGTGGGTGGAGCCCTCTGTGCACTCGCGCAACCGTTACCCTTCGTGGGTTGAATTCTCCATCAACGTGTATGTACGATAGCATCACCTATCGGAACCACACCAAAAATCTTCGTGTCTTCATTGCGTTTGCACACTCCAATCTTATCCATTTACTTTCTTGCAATTAGCATGCTTTACTCTTTCCGTTGTTCATACTCTTGTCATGCTTGCTTGAAATGTATTGTGAATGCTTAAACTTGTGCTAAAACTCCACCTCAATTTGAACTTAAAAACTGCCACATTTACTTGTTGAGGGTCTAACCACCCCCCCCCCCCCCTCCAGGTCCTTCTTCTCGATCCTTTCATTGCGATTGTACCCCAAACCCACAATTGGTCCCCGGTGAGAAGATTATTCTTAATGTGGAGGCGATGTCCTGCCCGATAGCGAGACATCATTGATGGCTTCATCAATTTTTGAAACTCCCACGGCAACTGTCTTCGTAAGTTGAGTGTGTGCGCATGTGCGTGTGCGTGCGCGTGCGTGTGACGTTTCGGTGAGTCATTTGGCCTACCAAAACGTCTTATATTTTGATATGGAGGAAGTATATACTCGGTGTTTCAAAAAGACATTAGTGAGCGGTTGTGGTTGTCATTTCATTAAAAAAACAACTAATTCACTTTTTTTATGTACTTCTTAAGTCATACTAAAAACAATGAGATGCATATGCCTTCACTCACATTAATGAGTTAGTATTACCGGTGTGCAAACCTTGGCCCAAATTAGGTTGACAAACAAATCATTGAGCCGCATACCATAAGTTTCTTTTTTGACATTCCATAGGCTCCTTCCATTTCTACGACAAGCTAAAAATGAAATAAGCCCCTTCCATTAAGTGCAAAACGTTCACACAAGCCTAAAGTACACATCTGCAGACAGGATTAACTTTGTGAATCCAAAGAATGTACGTAACCCAAGTCAAATACGAATACGTCTTGGCAACCAGTCATACGACTGCTAGATTTTGTGATCCGGGCGAGATGCACCGCCGAGGATCGAAGTGTATTCATCACCCCGAAAAAAATGGTCCATTCACCAGGTGTGTGTGTGTGTGTGTGCATACGAGCCCTTTTCGGCCGAAATCGTAGTGGATGGCGTGCTGGGCCCCGCATTCGGTCCCGGGCCACTAGGCTGTAATGTGGGATTTGATGTGGACCTGTCGGGCATATCCGGCGACAAGCCGGGCCCTCCAAAGCGCTCACAACCTCCTTGTTGGGCTTCCCTCCTGCGCAGCCGCCCTCTACTCCCCCCATAATTCATTTCCGGCAGGATTCTCCCTCCTAATCCTGCTCCTAAACAACTCATACTACCCTAACCCTCGATTGTTTAACGCCAGAAATGCAACGTGTCTCTTAGAGTCGGTATATTGTCACACGGACATGAGTCAAACAATCCCAAGTATAATAATGCTCCCTTTCCGGCCCTATGTACGATCACCTATACATACATGTATAGTACTCCAAATATGACATAGCACGACATGCAGCACCAATAATTCTTCCTGGTACTACCTTTTTTTTTCTTTTTTGCGAAATTGGTACCGTTGGTACAACAGGACCGTTGTGCCAACCAATAGAGCACGTCTATGCTGGATCCGACCGCATATTTTTTTTCAGTTTTTCACGTATCATAGCCGTCGCATTTGGCGTTTATTAAGGTCGACGCACCAATTAGCAGAACTGGGCCGCAGCAAAGCCATGGAGCCTGTCGTCTGCCGGCAGGAGGAGACATGTATAATGCCTGAATGCCGCACCAACGGACCGGCCTAATCATGCTCACGAATACTCCATCCATCCATCCATCCAAAAGAGAGAAGGGAAAGCACGCGGACGCAATGATTTATCATGAGAAGGGCAAAAGCTTAGCACTCGCAAAGTCGTCAGTGGCGAAAGCGCCCGCGGTGAGCAGAAAACGCCGTTTTTCTCCACGGAGATGTCAAAAGGTTTCGTTGATCGATCCGTGTAGTACGTAAAAAGGCTTCGGTTCGGCGCGGGCGACGCGACCTGCGAGATATATCTGCCTGCCTCTCCTTGCTCGCTAGCCGGGAATGTTTGGCAGTGTAGTGGTAGTATGTATGTCTTACAAAATTGAGTCGCTTATTTTGGGACGTAGGTAGTACCACGCACGCGGAGGGAGCGAGATTTGAGTCGAGGCGTGTAATTCAACAGATTGGTAGAGTAGTATACACAAAGAGACACTGACATTTTTCGGTCAGAGCCTCAGAGGTGAGATTGTGAACAGTAGCAGATCAAGCTGGCAACCCGTGTAACATGAAGTTGCTTGCTTGCACTTGCACAAGGACTATGGTGGTTAGCCAGCCCGGGCCGGTGCGGTGCGGGTTAAATTAAACAAACCCGGGTGGCTGCTTTGGACTTTGCAGCCAGCGCGCGGCATGCATCGCGATCGCGGTGCAGTGCGAGGGAGGGAGGGAAAGGCGAGGGGCGGGCATGATGGTGCGCCCGCGCGGAGGGACACGCCGAGATGGGCGCGCTCGCTCGCCCACGCCCATCATCACGGCCACGGGGAGCCCGAAAACCCAGCGCGCGCACGCAGCGAGAACCCGGAGCTCTTTCTTTCACCAGCGCGCGGTCCGTTTCCCTGCTCGCGATCGCGCGACGCACTCCACGTACGTTTGGGATGCGCTGCACGGCCTTGAGTCTTTCACTTGGCACCGGCTTTTGCCCCCTCGCTTTGCCCGGCGCGGTGGCTGCTCCTGCTCTGCCGGGGTGTCCCTGGCCGGCAGGAGGGAGGCGTGCGGTCGCGCGGCCCCGGATGGTTCCAAAGCCGGCGTACAGGCCGGGCGTGTCCCGTGTCGCGCCACCGTGCCAGGGTTCTGCTAGGAGCTCCGGAGATGTATGTGCTCATCATGCATGCACGGACGCACGGGCCTTTTTCTTTCCGGTCGGGTCGGTCGACGAATCCATCGATGGCGTCTCAGGACCAAAACCGCGCCGGCGTACGTGTACTCCACCGCGTAGTACGCGCACGTACCGGTCGCGCTCGCTCGTCGTACCTCGACAGCATGAGAGCACCTTTGATCGACCCGAGCCCGACACTTCCGTGTGGCCGCTGACGCATCGAAACTGGGCCTTTGTTGGATATGTATGTACACTCGCTAACTGGTTTATCTGTGGCCTGTAGCCTGTAGGACAGGACCACGGTTATAGGGAGGGACTAGCTTGGGTTGGAATGCATCGCCATCATGCGTCCTGCACCACCATCTGTTTCGTGTTGTAATTCTCAAAAAAAAAAAATGTTTCGTGTTGTAGCTAGACTGCTACTAGAGGATAGCTCGACACTCGACAGGGCCGATGGTGAAGTGAGAAGAGTTGCCAATGTCTTCGGAGGGTTGGGCGGCTCATTGCCAAGCAGATTCTAACAAAACCAGTGAGCCGAGAGGGAAGTGCCTGGTGGCGTCCTAATAGTACACGTTTTAGTCGCGTAACAATCGCCGCTTCTCGTAAGTTCAGAGGGTAGGAATGGCAATGGATGCTAAAGTGAAGATCCTTCCATGAAGCCGCGGGAGGCTCGATGATCCAAAGAGCGTGGTTGTTCCACACTCGAACACATTATACCCACAACGAACAGTAAATCTGAAGAAGCAAAATTGGCTTAGATTATGAACAGAAGTTGTAGGTGCTTGCAAAATTTAGTGGCCCTGGTGATGGTGGATGCCCTCTACGTGACACCCCGGAAGACTCGGACCATATATTCTTCACCTGTGTTACAACACAATTCCTTTGAAGCTGTTTTAGAGAAGTCTACGGCGGCACATGGTGCCACGCCAACTTCCTAGACCTGTTTGTAGAACTCCAAACCATGCCCGTGGGCTCTCGTCACATTAGGTGGCTTGGGATTGGAATTCTAGCATGGACACTTTGGACGATCCGTAACAAGTTGGTGATTGCACATACGCCTTTACGACGGTCCACTGATGCGTTGTACAAGCTTTGTGGTTTCCTGCAGCTCTGGAGCTGCTTAGTCGTCGACCGGAGCACGCCTGCATCGACTCCATCACCGCCAGCCTACGCTCCGTCGCACTTCGCCTGTCGCCGCCTCTCCCGCCGCCGCCGTCGCCCAAGCCTGATTAGTCGCCCCTCGCATGGGTGCGGCATGTATGATGCCTTTTTTCTCTCTGGGTTTGTTGAGCTGTGTCCTCAGCAAAACCTTACATGCTTTGTGCATACTCCTATGTCGTGTTGGGTGGTGTGTGTTGTGTCCTATTGTTGCACTAGACCTTGTTGTTGGCAGATTGCTTTATCTATAGAGCGGGACGAAAGCCTATTTTGGTAAAAAAAAATAGTGGCCAAATGACATCCCGTGAGCTCCATACCGAAAATAACAATATTGATGATCAATATATTTTGCACTGTTGAGCAGAATTTTTTGTTTCGTTTGCATGGAGCTCATTGGATGCTATTTGGCCACGAAATTTTGCAAGCACGTACAACATCATAACCGAAGCCAGAAAGTTTCAGATTTTCTTTTACTGTGGCGAAGTGTGCTGGAGGTGGAAGAAATGCTGCAAACCAATGGATTCCGATCCGACGGTCTGGCGCAAACAAGACTGATTCTGGATTTAGGCGGTCCCTTCTTCCCTCCTATGAGAATGCGCCTATGTTTTCAAGGCCGTTCTCGAGAGCATGAACAAGTTGGACGCAACGAGCCAGTCGCATCAATCAAACCAATGGCGACGACGCTACGTGCAGGATCTGCGCTTTCCACCACTTGGCAAAGGGGTTCCACTTTCCCACCACCACCGCCGCATCTCTTCCACGAACTCGTGCAGGCCACCAGCTAGCGGGCAATCGAGCACCTGGCGGACTCGCTGAATCTCCCCCCACTTTGCCCGGAACACGAGAATATACACACGCGACGCGAATCGAATCACAGTCGATCGCGCTTTATTCTCTCGTGTGTGGCCATGCCACCGGCACCGGGCAAAGCATGCCATTGCCATGGCCATGCACGCACGTACGGGGCCGAGAAAAGCCACCCGCCCGGCCGGCATGGCATGGCCGGCCGGCCGTCGATCGGAACGATTATTCCTCTGGGATTCCCTCCGGGCGCCGACCCGTCCATGTCGTACCGTAAAAACCTCTGAAACCTTGTCACCTGTCGGCTTTTCATGCCGTTTGGAGAGATTTGACGCTACGACGGCGGGCCTGGCTCCGGCCACCCTGGGAGATGCTGTTCTGCTGGGTGTGCCATGGCCGTTGGTTTGTCCACTCACCTAGACTTTCGGCGCTCCCTCGGATACGCAAGGCTTTGGTTTCCCGCCGTCGACATTATAGGAAGGCCGGCATTGCATTTTTACGTATCCATTCCATCCACGGGTGTGTGAGTTCCGTGGCATGGTTTGGATCTCTCTTTTTTCTTTGGGAATCTCATATCTGATATTCCTTGAGCAAAAAGTAGTCAGCATATATGCAACTAAAGCATTCGTGGTTGTCTTCTTCGTTCGACTGTCCAGTGTCCGCTGGAATTTGGCAAGGAGAAGAGACACCTATAGACGCTTTTGTCATGCTAGGCTTTGAATACCGTAATAGTCACACACCAGGAAATGAGATCTAGTTAACAACTGAAGGAATATTAGCGGAGGATTCATCCCAAAGCAATGCTGGTTTGCAATCCTTCACGATCAATTAAGAGAGCTGGAGAAACCGGAGTTTGCCGTGGAACGAACCAAAGGAAGGTATCCAAGTCGCCGCACCAAAAGCCATTCAAATGCTTTCCCTGATTGACATATCAATTGCCAAGATCTAAAGAGAGCCAATAGATCCAGCAGCGCCTATCCCTGCATGCCCTTCGTTGGCGCCTGATCAGACGTCGCCGAAGTGGGGGTAAACTTAAAAGACCTTTATTCAATGCGGGTGTGTCACCGTACCTCGCCAATACCATCAAAAACCAGAACGTAAGGGAAACAAGGACCTAGTAGAACTAAGATTAATGAAATGAGTGAGTACCCACTCCTCTAGCTACCAATGAGGCCACGGGATGGGAAGGAGGAGAAGTACAGAGGCAACGACCTAGAAGAGACCATGGGTGTCGGCTAGGGTTGATGAATGATGCGTCCTCGTTTCCTTGGTTTACCGTTTGTAACTTTGATAGTTTGGATCGTTAATAGAGGTGGTTCTACTCGGTTTCCACCTATAATCCAAATGTAAAAAACTCCATAATATAATGTAATGAAAAATATATATCAAAGAGACACTGAGTACAATGTACTATTCATGAGGATATAGGGGCACCCGAGAGCTGTTACTCCTTTCTATAGCCCCTCGAATATCAAATCTCAAATATAGCATCAACGATTTTGGAATTTAAGGGAAGCTACATTTATACGAGTTTGAATATTGTTCTAGTTCCACCAAGCCCCTCGAACATTATATATTTACCTCCCAATATAGACAGTCATGTAATACGGAAGGAAGTCATCTTTCACAGCTGAAAAACTCGCTCCGTACGTGATTGTAGTTGAGATGGGGAGAGTGATGACCAACTGCAACCATCAAATGCATATAAACTTTAGCTACTTTGACTAGACAAATAACAAGCGATGACAAATATTTTAGGCATGGATGGTCGAAAATATCCAATTAGAGAAATGGGAAGTTCACACTTTGTGCTCGTTCTTGACTAGAAAAAACACTAGGATAGAATTACCACCCGAGTGGTTATAATCAAGATGCCAAATGGATTGTGTATTGGATGTAATGATGCATAGGATATTAAAAGCTATGTACAATAACACATCTACTTTATGGTGGTGAATTGTGGTGTTATCATACTTGTTTGGAGACTTAGTCACGCCAACATACCTATATTCAAACCCCTTGATTCAAGTCTTCTAGGAGCATTAGAGCATGGTTAATAATGTAGCCAGCTGCTGGTTGTAAGATGTTGTCATGTCATTTATAGCCAGTATAATAGCCAACAAATATACTACTCCCTTCGTTCCGAATTACTTGTCGCGGGTATGGATGTATCTAGATGTATTTTAGTTCTAGATACATTCATTTCTGCGACGAGTAATTTGAAATGGAGGGAGTAGTAGTTAGCTATAAGGAAGTACCACTTTATTAACATATGGCCCATCTTACACTGTTATAAAGTTTCTAGGAGCATGCGTTGCAGCTAGCTGTTAATCTATAGTCCGCTTCTCTTCTCCCTCCTCTTCTCTTTCTTCCAGCTCAATAAAAATAAAGAAATGAAAACAAAATCATCTATGGAAAGCCAAAATTTATGGAAGGGAGAATTCGTTCATCAAGGCCGCTCGGAAATCTCAATGCTCCACCTTATACCGATGCTAGGCCACATTGCGTAGGCCAAAAGACTGATACAGTAGGGTAACTAAGAGGACCATAGATGATTAGAAAAACATATTGTGTAGTTTCGTCCCTCACGCACAAGCATTTGCTCTAGGCACCGTGCATCGAGAGGGGCCTGATGGTGACTCCGCACACAATCTCAAGAGATAGAGAATTAAAATATCACATGCATGCATGCAGCTGGATATCCATCGTCCATGCATGATCGCTCACTGATAACGTCCCGGGGCAATGCGCGCACGCTCCCATGTCGAGCAACTGCCGGTTTTCCCTTGTCAACGTCCACCCTGCCAGCGCCATCACACTGTAGCTGCAGTGAGAACACAGGCGGTCTGTCTGCCCATGGCGGCCTCACGGCCATGCATGAGCCGGGACGGAGCTGCGAGGCATGGACACGCGCTGGCATCTGACACCGGCGCTAGCAGGCAAGCAAGTACGCGCCCGATCGCCCATCTTGCCCATAAACCTGCCCGGCACAAAGAAACGAAGCACGAGCTATAGAGCTAGTGATCGGTCGTCCGGCTAGCCGGTCGCGCCACCCGAGTCGCTGTCCCCTCTACTTATAGGCGGGGTGTAGCGACCAGCGCCCATGCATGCATGCACAGATGCACGCACTGCACCGCGGCATCTCGATCGGAGAAGCTTCTCTTGGTTGGCTGGTGTTGGTTCCACGTGCCCACGGCCGGCCGTCGGCGGCGTGGAAAGCAGCGGGGATCGACCGGTCGCCATGCTGCGCGGCAGTGGCCTGACGCGATGCGCCGTCACGACGCGCTCGGCGTCTCGCGCCGGCGATCTCCCGTGACGCCGACGGGGGCTCTGGACGTAGACGTGCGGTGGCTGGTTGATGATGTGATCTCCTCCCGGCGGTGATCGCGCGGGGTCGTACGGGGTGGGCGTCCGTTGCGCGCGGCCGGATCGAGGGAGCCGGTGGCGGTTTCTTCCCGGACGACACGGCGGTACGGGCCGCCGGGAGCCCGACAGGCGCACGGCGACAACGTCGCGGTGGCGGGGAAACGACGCGGCCGGCCAGCTTGTGGGCAGGGCGGCGGGCCCGATTCGGCGGTATCATGCACTATCACTGCACGCATTGCGTCCTGCGTCCCCACGTCTCTTTTATCCATTTCTTCCATCAGTACGTACGATGCTAGCATCTTGCTATATGTCTTTCACGGAACAGCGGCGCCACCACGGACGAGAGGCAAGCGTCCGTGAGGCTGGTCACAGCCGATGCCGATGGATGCCGCTGTGCATGGCGATGGCGTCGACGTAGTACGTGACGATGGCAGGGCCGGGCAGCGCATGGGCGCCGGGCGCGACCTAAAGCTCGGGACCGAAGAGGGGCAGACGATCCAAGGGGTTACTGGTGCTAGGACTTACGAGAAAGGTGCAACAGCTTCCCTACACCATCATGAACAGTAAATTCATAAAAAAATTGAAAAAAAAACTTTCAGGGATCAAAGACGATTGGAGCCCTCACCAAAAAAGCAAAATCACTGCTCAAAAGTGCACATAAACTTTTGAACAGTGATTTTGTTATTTTTAGGTAAGGACTCCTCGAATGTTATTTGTAGTAGAAACTTTGCATGATCATCAAATGTTTGATCATGTTTGATGTCCCAAAGTTTCAGATTTCTTTGTTTTGTTTTCATTTCTTTATGAATTTACTATTTATGGAGGGTGTAGGGGCACCCGGGTGCTGAAAGTCCTGTCTCAAGACTTAGGCTTCGGCTCTTTCTCTTTGCCTTCTTATTGGACAGGGACTCTAGTTTGTTATTCTCATATGCAGGCCAAGTAGGCTGATAGCTGATTTAGGAAAGAGAAATGGAAAAGTTCTTTTGAAATTGTATGCAAATTAGTTCAAAGTAATAATAATTCCTGTAGCATCTAATGGACACATCTTCGATTCCAGGATTTCAAATCTTTCAGGAGATTTCAAGTTCACAAAATTTGCTTCAAGTTGTGTTTTTTCGAATAAGAAGCTACAAACGCAGAGAAAATAGGGTAGACCTACAACTTTCCACTAATAGGTTTTACATCAACAATATGGTGCAAGAGATAACCAAGTTCATTCTAATCTGAATCATGTACTACTCAAGGCGGAGAACATGAACTCCTTTCAAGGAATAATCATCAGGACCTGTTGGTGCTGCTCCCTCTGCCCGAAGTGCATGCACATTTTCGGAATAACAAAAGGTTCCTTGGCTCTTCTAGTCACCATACAAAGAACTATAAGGCTAAATACAAACTCAACGGAAATCTCAAGCCACATGCATCATACCGGCATTACAAAACCTAAGTTTGATAAACATTTTTCTTTCAAATGTAGATGCCATAGCATGCCAACAAGAGTGTCATACCCCCATGACATCTGGCCAATATGTGTCAACAATTTCCATTACTTAAGAGCAAAGATAAAATATCACCAAACTACCACCAAGACAAAATGGGAAGATTTTAACAATCATTGTGCACAATACACTAATTGTTGGTTCAGGATGGGTGCCATCCGTGTATTCCCTTTGTATCCCGGTTCAACTCGTACCCTACTCAACTATAGAGATACCATCAGAATGGTGTTCATATCAAAACCCATGATGCCAACTAAGAGAAGCATCTTCTCTTAGCAAACAAGGCAAGTAAATATTTAACGAAGTCCCCTTTTTATCGCCAGGATTGTACTACACATAACTCGTAGCACATGTTGCATATAATGTAAATTTCCATACTGTCGATTCATTCTAAACTTGGCCTGATCATCCTGGTCATCCCGGCATAGGGATGATGCGAAATATTATTAGCAATTTTGTTTCTCTGATTTAAAATGATGATAAGTTCCACAATTTTCGGATTTCACGTGCTCTGCGTATGCTACATGGAAAGCTTATTTTGAGGCCATTGTACCTTGAAATCCAAACAGAACCACTCCATTTCCTTGAACGCGTGCAAGGCAATATTTGTTGTCTGATCAAAATATTGACTAGACCTCTCTTATTCACACGTGAAACAATGCATTTGCCAAAATAATGAGAGAAATTAAGCTCGTTGCCGGGTGAGAATAAATACATTTGAAACGACAATGTCGTAGAAGGTGGCCTGTGGCTACCACTTGTAAGACGGTTCTGCTTCTTTCTTTCTTTTTTGCCGCAACCTGTTGCATTAGTAGTTTTTGCTTTTCGGAGACCTGGTTTTGACCACTTGAAGTGTATTTGAGTTTCGTTTTCAACATGAAAATGGAGCTGGGGGTGCCCCTTTTTATCAAAGAAAAACAATGCCGGAGAATTCACACCTCAGTTTGAATGATTATTGTATGGTTCTGAGGACTGATATTCGGCACTTCGTCTCGTATGTTCACACACAACATAGTTTGGTTTCATAGCCTGGCACCCAGAAAAGCATAGTAGCTTCTCACGAATGTGGATCACCTAGCTGTTTCAGAGCACTCCAGGAACATGCCAGCAAGGCGTCGAGCACCCATAGGGTGGCAAAGCAATGTGGAAATGTGTGTAATGATCCTTCATTCAGATTCGGCCATTTTTTTTTGAAACAAGGCAAAAGATTTGCCATTTCATTAAATAAGAGAGAATGTTTGTGACAGAGCCCAACAAAGGGCGAAAAAGAAAGAGGCCGTTACTCTCGCGGCATTACAGAACCCAGATGCTTAGCACCCGCTAACACCCACAATCTAATCTCTTCTCTGATGTCACGCACGATCACCGTGGAGGGGGTCGCGTCATTGCAGAAGACCCTCGCATTACGTTCCTTCCAGAGCCCCAAGAAATCAACATTAGCATGGATGTGATGGCCTTTCTCAAGTGGCCTCTAGCTTGGGTGACTCCAATCCACCACTCGCTGACCGAACCCGTCACGGTCCAAGCCCGGGGGGTGACATCCAGGAGGCCAAGCCAGGCAACGATGTCACACCAAACTCTGACCGAGAAGTTGAGTACGTTATGTATCAATGACATGGAACAGATAAAAGATGGTCACCTTTCCAAAGAGATGAAGTGATTAATGTGATTCCACATGATTATGCTCAAGAAAATTAATCCTAACCTTAACACGGTTCCACTTAGGTTAGCAATTCATTGTAGCCCCGGGGGGCTGGCGTTAAGAACCAGGATTTGTTTCAGATGTTGGGATTGCTGACTGTAACTCCTTCCATGAGTAATAAAAAATTCGCTTTTTTACCTTAAAAAAAGCCCTATGACATGTGTGGCATAGCATAGAAACAGTGTACTACTCCCTCCGTTCCAAAATAGATGACCCAACTTTGTATTAACTTTGTACAAAGTTAATACAAAGTTGGGTCATCTATTTTGTACAAAGTTAGTACAAAGTTGGGTCATCTATTTTGGAACGGAGGGAGTACTATGGATCACATTCCGTTCCAAGTCTCAAACGCTAGCCAGGACAAAATGAAAAGACACAGTATCTGAGCAACTCTTCAAACATTAACAGTGCATACATTTAAAGATCTTACATTTCTTTACAGAGGGAGTACAGTATAACGAGAGTAACAAAATCATTAGTCTTCCGCAGTGCTTGCACTAACGTATCGGTGCATTGCAACCCAGTACCATACATAGAATAGTTAGTAGCAAGATGCAGTCGTGAGGAGACAAAATAATGCGGAGACAGTTGGAACATTTTTTAAACACAGTGCAGTGTTACGGTGCCCTCCACAATGGGGGCATATCCACGTACATCCTTGAACAAGACATATATGACTTCAAAAAATTATAGCAAGACTAAAGTGATGTGTTGTGTGTATTCAACAAAGATATTGATATTAAATCATGGGATCCAACGAAAGAAGCATCCCAGTGTGGTTGAAACTGACCCAAGTTATGCTTCATGTTTCTCAGGACTGCAAAACGGCTAGTGGACACTATCTCAATGATGGCTGCCACTACCCTGTGCAGAACTGTGACAGCTGACGACTAATTCAGGCCTACGAGAAAGAACAAACTGACCAATCTTCTCGAGATTTTATCTTACCTACTATGAGTACTCCTTTTGTCGGTAGATTTGAAGGTTCGAGTTGAAAGAAAACCAAAGTGCTTACATGTAATCCATAACTGGTCCCTTCGATGTCAGTTCAGTGTAAATGTAAGGCATAAGAGATGTTAAATATCTCGCTTTTAGAAAAGGAAAAGTAAAATCAGATCACAGAGATTTGACAATCCATGGCAGCATGACCTTGTGCTGATGCACTTTCAGACTGGCGTATTATAAGACACGTTACCTACCACAGGCATAAGATAAGAGCGATTTGAACCGGATTTCCAAGTTAAGCATTAGTGCTTAGTGCAACTTCCTTCTCAATCAGTGGGTTTAGCGTCAAAGTGTGACAGGACACATGGGGAAAAAGAACAGTAACCAAAATGTGGCCTCAGGTTCATGCCAGAGTGATCGTTCATCAAAACCAAAGCTTGGATAGATATACTTGGAAGTTAATAACTTGAACCCGGCAGGAGTATCTCACAATTGTGGGACCTAGCTTAGGATAACGATGGATAAATTATTACATGATTGGTTCATACAATCACTGATTCTGCAACAAACTCAAATCACATGGAAGAATACTTACTATTTACAATTTACATTTTACAACAAAATGGACCAGCTAATCTGTTGATCTTTCATCAACTTCCCAAAAGCTTGGACCGTATCACAGCTTATATATTTTGGCGAGTAAGGTTTTAAATAAACAAGGCAACAATGGAGACAGCCATGTCTCTTTATTTATACATTTAACAAAACAAGGTTCCATGACAAATTATAATTCCATAACATTTATATTGACACTTTCCATTTGATACTGAGAGCAAAAGAAAAAAGATCTGACAGAATTACCTTCAAAGCTTTACACTGAAATTCTTCAGTAAATATCTGCAGGACTGCAGCTCATACACATAACTTGGAAACCTCCTCACCCTTTATCACCCGATAGCCTCATCTCTCCTATAACAAGAAAGAAATGTAGCACCACATGATAAGTCGTTAAGTATAAGCAATTTAGAACAGCGTGATTTTAAGCAAAGAGCTAAAGAGTGAAAGCACATATCTTAAATGCAAATAGTTTGAATGGAAGATTCGCACTCCCCTTACAAACATACACTATCAGCTAAAATGGGGTATCAACTGGTCAGGTCGGTTGAGGAATACACAGAAGATTGTACTGTGGCGGCAGGTGCAGAAAAAATATCAGCAATTGAGCTGCAGACATTTACTGAATATAGATCAAATCCTATCAATATATACTTGCATGTTTTAACCAGCACGTAATCACTTTAACAGCAAGTAGGTAGTGCATCTGTAAATCAAAGCAGCTAAGGATCATGTAGTCTGGCTGCACCATTGTTCCGAGTAAAATCCAACAAACTTCTATAAATATTATGTTTTATAGAACTATAGATTTACTGATCAACTGTATCACAAACTACAGATTAGTGTGCTGTGCACTGAAGTCTCCACCCAGATCACGTCATACTCACAAGATCCTCAAACGGTTTCACGGCAAGCCAAATCACCAGTTACGTAATGCATCAATTATCAACATGAAACATGTCTAGGATTTTGCAACCCAGGTCTACAGTCAAAGTGGAGATCCAGGTAACCCAAAAATCAATAGTTTTGGGACAGCTTGTCATCAAACCTATAGGCCTGCAAAATTTACTCGTAATACTGTTATGCGTTATTATCAAAGTAGCTCAATATCGTAACACTATTGTCTTGTATTTCCCTTTTAGATAGAACTCCTCCTAATGTTTTAAAAAAAAGGTACGGAGGTCTACTGGCTTCTGGACTTTGACAAACAATTTCACATAGCTTCCTGCCTACACATTCCAGACTTACCAAAGAGTAAAGCTGCACTTGGCAATGCAGTTGATTATCATAATCATGTTTGTCCCACCCAATTTTGCCAATTTTAGTGTTTGTTTGACCTGCTTGAGCCTATTTTTGTGGCTAATTTCCAACATCGGATTATAAAATAAGCACAGTTCAGCAACCGCAAACTGAGCCTAATCCAGTACAAACTCTCTAACACTCAAGTAGAGGAAAATAACTCTTAACACTATGTGCTAACTTCCCCTTCTATTATAACCAATCATCTTGGAACAATAATAGCTGAACGATTGATTCAGCAGTTGTCATTCTACAGTTTTACTTTTGAGCCCCACTCGCATCCAGTTTTATGCAACCAATCAGAATTTGGTGGTTTGTCTGTTATTTCAACGGAACATGAAATCTGCTGGTCATTCAGGATGCAAATGCCATAAGCTTTGTGGAAATACCAAAACCATCTGGAGATGGTTACAGGCAAGGCAGTGGTTTTGAGATTGTACAGATCATCGGTTCAGAACCTAGTTTCCATGCCTCCATCGCCAAAGCAGTTGTCTTCAAAGCAATAATACCTACTACCTCCGTTCATAAATGTAAGATGTCTTACATTTAGGAACAGAGGATGTATTTTACAGCAGAGGAATGTGTTATTCAGACTGCAATTGTGTTCATTTTCCTGAGATGTGATACTTGTTATGGAGGTAGGCAGAAACCAGAAGTCTTCACAAATAATTCTTTAGTGCTTCTTATGGGTAGGGGTGATATACAGAAACAGAACTTTCATGTGGATCATCAAATGCAGCAGGTAGAGAAAAAGATGATGTACTGACAGTAAAAGGTACACATTCAGTATCTGTTGGAATGGCACGTCAGGTCGCACGCCCCAAAGATCAGCTCGGCTTCCTGGAACGGGCCAGGTGCAGCCCACGCCCACGTCTGCCGCCTCTTATGCGTGATGACCGTGTCTGTCACAGCTGCACGCACAGCTCCCTGAATCCCCGCCTGAATATGATCTCATTTGGAAAAAGGAATGATCCAATTTATAAGGAAAACTGGGTCCCTAAGGGGCAATACATCTTGCCTAGGCAAGAAACACAACAAACACCAAGTGCATCGATACAAGTACAACATAGGGCAAAGATCAACTGCCTAACGATCCAATGAATCTAGGTGGTTGTTGTGGTGCAGCACAGGATGTGACATAAGCACATACAGGGTAGCATTAGAAGCAGAGAGGAGGCTATCAAGGCAGCACATCATGCCAGTCGACAGCAGAGGCAAACTTCAAAGAACACCCGTGAGAGCTCCACCAAGGCAACACCGTAGCTAACAAAAGGGGGAGACCGCCGGTAGTTACGTCAAGGAGTTGTGCCATTACCAACCCCGAGCCATCCAGCACTCAAAGGAAGGGTGGTCATTGCCACATGGCAGACTGAGAGTGAAGACAGGGAAGCTCTGGCTCGACGAGCATGCACAAGGGAGAAGCACCATTTTGCCGCCAGAAAGGGCGGGAGGTGGTGAGAAAAGCCGCTGATGAAAAAGTGATATGTTCGTAGAGAATGCCGCTAGTGAAAATGTCTCCGGGGGAGGGTGTTAGTTGCCCAGAGTGAAGTGTAAATGAAGAGCGCTGATAACAACGAGAGCGACAACAACAATGGTCATCCAATGGCGGCTTGGTGGAGAAAATTGGAGGGAGCTCGTGGAGAATGCACAGAAATTCACCGGCGTATGGGAAGAAGATGAAGACAGCACCACCTACTTGGGACACAGCATGGATGCGCCGCCACTGTCGTGTCGGGCGAGCTGGCAAGGGATTTCTCCTCATCCCCACACATGCCGCAAAGAGGGCGGATGAGGAGGCCTGACATGCCACCAGGGTGGGATGCAGCGCCCGCGGGCGTTGCCGTAGTCAACCGGCGGCCGCCGGGTAGATTTCTCTGGCCTCCTCGCACACTCCAACCACCTCCACACCCCAGGCCCAACAAAACCGGTGGGCAGGCAGCAGATGGACACAGACCCGGGCACTGAGGGGCAAAGCCAAATCGACAAAGGCGAATAGTTGTCACTAGCAAAGGTTCAAGCACCTTGTCAAGGCCTAGGTATGGACCATGTGTCACAGATGCGTGGCCGCCACCGGGGAACCAGCAGGCGCAGTCTAGCACGAGGCTGATGGATCCGGGCCAGAGGATGATTTAGTCCTCTGGGAGTTCAAGGCTCAATCGCTTTACAGGATTTCCAAATCAAAGGAATATGAAAAGTAAAGGATTGGGATGCCCTCCCCACTCCAATCCATCGGAATTTTCCATGAGGTCTCACCTAATGCTAATAATCCTCATGAATTAGGCCAATATGGACACAATCCTAAGGAATCTAGTATCTCCATTCCTATGAAACGAATAACATATACATGAAAAAAACGAGGGTCAAAATCCTATGGGAATCCCCCAAAAATCCTGCAAACCGAATGAGCCCTCAACATGCAGAATCATGTGGAGGAGGCCTTCGAACCCCTTCCCGAGAGAGCCAAATGAAGGAAGAACAACATCAACATTGCTCTGCAGATGTATTCCACGATCAATCGATCACCGACGAGCTTTACGACTTCGTGTGGTTGACGATCAACACCGCCTACACCTTGTGGACTTGGCTCTAGACCTTCTTCTGCGACAACCAGCTAGGTTGCACCATTAACATCAGTTTGAAGTTCTACGCCGCCATCCAAGGCAACCCAACAACTGCCGCTTACTACCGCAAGCTCAAGAGCCTGACATCGCTAGCCCGTCTCCAACAGATCGCTCACGCTCCATATGATTTGCGGTCTCAGCCGCCGCTTCTAGATCATGGCCACTAGTTTGCCCATGTAGGTCCCATTCCCTACGTTTGTCCAGCCACGATTCCGGTCCTTCTCTAAGAGGTTGCCCTGGCCGAGAGTGAGCGCGCCTTTCGCAATGGATCTTCTTCAAACACTGATCATGCCAACAAGTGTCAGCCACCGTTCGAAGGTGGCTGCAGAGGTGGCCATCACAACACCGGACACATACAACAAGCATCAGCATCTAGATGGGGTACTTTGCACCATGGGGGACAACTCTCCCACAGCAAGTGCAGGCACCATGGGTACCACCCAATGTCGCGGGCATTCTCAGCCCACGCCCAACACCAGACCTACCCCATCGTCTCGCCTAGCAGTCTCCGCAAGCATGGGACCAATACTCCATGTTGAGTTTCGCCCTCAATGACATCGCGTTGCAAACTCCGGCACGGACTGGTTCATGGACACCGGCGCTTCCTCCCACGTCATAGGCAGTATGGCTAAGCTCTCCAAGTTCTCTTCCTCTTTAATAGATTCTCCTCATTAAATGATCATAGGTAATTGTACTAAGATACCCACCATAGCTACCGATTTGGCTTTCCTCGTCTCTCGACCATTTTCTCTTCAAAATGTCCCCGTTTTTCTTTTGAGAACCTAATTTCTATTCATTGTTTCACCCGTTATAACTTATGCAGTGTTGAATTTGATCCTCTCGGTTTCTCTATGAAGGACCTAGCCACCAGGAGAATGCTGATGAGATAGCAGCAACTGGCTGTACCCGATCTTCCCAAGGAATAACGCCACCCATGCCGCTCTGTCACTAGCGCCAATGATTTATGGCACCGCCACCTCGGCTACCCAGTGCAACCAATTTTTTAATTCATGCGATAGGCCACTTAAAAATTCAATAGTTTGGGTGGCCAAGGCGGTGATGCCATAAATTTCCAATGCTGGTGACAAATAGAGCAACATGGGTCGCGTGATTCCTCGAGGAGAATGGGTACAAATCACCGTCCCCATTGGGTCTTATCAGCATTTTCTTGGTGGCTCAGTCCTTCATAGAGAAACCGAGGGTGTCAAATTCAATAGTGCATAAGTTATCTTGAGTGAAACGAGGAACAAGTATTAGGTTCTTAACGATCGAAGGTGAAACAAGAACATTACGAAAAAAATGGTCGAGAGGTGAGGAAAGCCAACTAGTAGCTACGATGGGCATCTTAGTGTCGTTACATAGGACGATGTAATGAGGAGAATGCGCTCAAGAGATAGAGAACCTGGGGAGGTCATCTGCATTACCCGCGAAGTGGAAAGACTGGTATCCAAGAACTGGTCATGTCGAAGTTCCATTGAGGGTGACACTCAGCATAGAGTATTGGTCCCATGCCTAAAGAGACTGCATGGTAGGTGACACAATCGGGGAGGCCAGCTGTTAGGTGCCAAGGCGGGAGTCAAGAATGCCAGCGGTACCAAGTGGTACCTATGGCGCACTCACCTGTGGCGGGAGAGCTGTCCCCATGATGTGAAGTACCCCCCATCCAAGGTTGATTGCCGGTGACAAGCACCAGCTAGCCCTCGGTGCACTCACACTCAGCGAAGGCTACTCTTCAAGGAGTCAAATCGCGCCTAAACAAACGCCAGGAGGTGGAAAGGAGGTGGACATGCATGGCAAGAGAGCGGCCATGATCTAGAAGTGGTGGTTGAGACCACAAAACATCTGAAGCGTGAGCTATCTGTCGGAGACGGGCTTGCCGATGTCGACGAGGCTCTTGAGCTTGCAGCAGTAGGCGGCAATCGCCATGTCACCTTGGACATTGGCGCAAAAATGCGCACTAGTGTGAATGGCGCAACTTGACTGGTTGTCATGGAAGGTGCTTAGCCGAGTCCACGGGGTGTAGGCAGTGTTAGCCCGTCGACCACACAACGTCATAGAGCTCATGGGTGATCGTGGCATAGATCCACATAACAATGGTGATCTCATCATCCCTCCATTCGGCACTATCGTGACGGGGTTTGAAGATCTACATGTTATCTTGCATGTTGAACTTGCAATGGATAAAGTGGAAGTGTCACGCCACTTGGAGTAGTTGCCCACCACTGGATCAAGCTTGAAGTTGATGTAGTGCATGATGATGATGTGGTGCATCGACGGCACCCTCGGCACGGCAGAAATTGTAGCATGATTGTTGCTGGCGATGACTATAGTGTTGGGCCCCCGTAAGCACGGCTGCGAGAGTACCAAGTAGAGAAGTAGGCATAGGGGTGAGAATGTTAGTCATGGCTTCAATGATGTCACCAAGGGGGCGGCTACAAAGAGCTTTGATCCCAAGAACAATGGAAACACTTTGTACCTTGTATCGGTTCAATAGGGCGTGTGTATATACACGTACATGATAGAGATACAAGGGAAGAAATCTAGTCTGCACAAACCAGGCGCACGTGGCCGAGGGAGCAGTGTGTATAGTCGTGGGGTACACGGTCATCGCACACAAGAGGCAACAGACGTGGGCATGTGCTATGCCTAACCCATTCCAAGAAGCTGAGCTAGACATTGCGGCGTGTGGCCTAAAGTTCCATTCCAACATGGTAAGGTATCCTTCATATTTTCAAGACCCCGCAAATAGCTTTTGGAATCAAGTTAAGGGTAAGTGGTAGACTGGTTTCAAGGTTTCAATTTCGACAGCAAGAAAATTTCGCTGACCCTCGAAACCATAAAAAATTCCAGAATTACGTAAATATCCAAATTTATTTCGAACAAATCAACAAAATTTATGTTCAAATTTGAATAAATTTGAATTTAAACAATTGGATATATTTCTGTTGTAGCAGCTCTATCACACAAAAGCTGATATATCCCGTTGTTCCTAACATGGACTTACGGAGACCCAGGATCGATTCTCGGCAACCTCAAGTTTTTGGACAAATTTTCCTATAGCACGCATAAATTGAAATAGAATTTAAAAATATGGACTCATGGGTTCCGAAAACCAGAGACCTATGGGATGAGAGCAGAACCTGCCACTGGGTTATGCAAGGGTTATGTAAGAAAAAGAATTCCACCGTTCTTTATAAGAACAATTTTAAAATAACGAATGTTTTAAACGAAACACAATATTTCACTCACTGTTGAAACGATCAAAATTTCATGAAATTTCAGAAATTCCATCGATTTTGTTTCCTTGGCTGGTTTGTTAGAGGCAAGTCCCGAATATAATTGGTAGCCACAATGATTCTATCCCAACTGTGTTGCCCTCTTGACCTCACAGTTGATCACCTACATGGGCCACATATACGTAAGCAGGCTACCTCTCAGGACCATTCCCTATACTCTAATCCACCCTAGAACTACCTACCACAACATTATCGCACCAGACACTACTAAAATACTCAGTTCAAGTGAAGTGACAAGCATACTCAGTCTAGAATCACCTAAAATTGCCATGCAAGGCACAAATAAATACATCGTTTGTGGAATTAGACATGAAAGTAACTAAAATGGTGAAATTAACTCTTCATTAAGAATAGTTCTCATGCTCTAATGTTCTTTTACATCACTAAGTTCAGTATTACTACGAAGTTTTGCTCACAGTTTTAATGTTCTTTTACATCACTAAGTTCAGTATTACTACGAAGTTTTGCTCACAGTTTTAATGTTCTTTTACAGCACTAAGTTCAGTATTACTATCAAGTTTGCTCACAGTTTTTTTTTTTTTTGAAAATTCTTGTTTTGCCACAAATTTTTGTCTAGTTCTGGATATGGCATTGGAATTCCACCCTCTAGACATGCCACTAAAAATTTGTTGTGGTTATGGATTTACCAATTCAATTACTCGCATCAACCAGCGACAATTAATATGTATCGAAGGGAGTAGTTGACTATGTAATGACCCTTAAGTTTGATAGCTGAAAAGACCATTTTGCCCCTTGTTTTTTGTGCTTGTTAACTAGAAGAGGCGTGTTTCAGCAATTACTATTGATTGTCCATAGTGTTTGTTTTGAAGCTGCCAAGGCCAGGGGAAGCATATCCATTTTTCTCATTAACAGATTCAAGATGGTCATTATCGTATTTGACTTAACGGTCTGATAGGAAGTGGCAAATCAAAATTCCATTCTGGATTATAGTCTCAGTAAAGGCAACCTGTTGTTAGGAGAAAATCGACGCTGACCAGGGAACAACCAATCTGCAAAATGCATTAGCCAGGATACCAGAGGAAGAACACAAGCGCACAAAAAAAAGGCCAAATGATGAAGTCAAAGGGGATCCAACAAGCAAAGAAACCCACTAAAGAAGAGCACCAAGCCCATTGTCGACCACGAGCGTAGAACAAATTAGACTAAAAATACTCCCACCTTATCCTTCCACCTTAGTTCATCACTCATTTGACAAAGAGTTCTCCGTTCCTAAGTTTTTTTTGTAGGTCATCCTTCTTGTACCAAGGGCTCTCCATCGGCTAAAGAGGAAGCACCCCTAATAAAAAAGTTTACACTGTTGCCCACAGGCCCTCCATTAGCACGGAGCCGACCATCCCGATTGTGCTCAAGGTCACACCCATTAATGGGTTTACCCCCCCCCCCCCCCCTTCTTCGTAGGGTGCGCAAACCCAGTTAATATCATTGTGCCCTTTGCAGTCGTGTTCAATGCCAAACATCACGGTCATCGAGCAGACCCTTTTACTTAATCGATGATCCTATCCGGAGCTTGATAGGAAATCCTTCTCTATTGTCAGTTTTTTACTGCGACAACATATCCCAAATCAGTTAAGAAAGTAAACATCTAGCATTATAGAATACCAAGAGTCACCTCCACCTTAATTAGTTCACCAACATATGACGTGACCAACTAGCATAACAAAGACAGTATTCCTCAAAATGTATTCTGCAGACTGTCCTTGCCTTATGTCTATCTTCGTAGTTAGAGAAGAAATGTTGCATATAAGTCAACAAGTGTATGTACTCCATTTTCTTAGACCTATCTTTTGTAGCTTACAGACCATAATTTCGTTGAGTTGATGTGAACAGCAAGCACTACATCTTGTGATCTCTCGGCTTAATTTAAGTGAGGCACTTTCTTCCACTAAATCTCGTATTAGTACTGTCACCTCCGACAAAAATGCACTAAGTTCACATATTATTTTTACATATGAGTAGTATTGCCAGTTCATTAACCATGTATCCTATCATAATCGCCATCATTCAAACAAAGGCCAGGTAACAGCAAAGGGTGGTCTCTTATTGCTTCTAAAAGGAGTGCACATACAGCTTATCTGGATGTCTTACTTTACTATGGGGACTTAACCCATGACTTTTGAGCGCCATCCAGCAATGACGTCCTCTGGCAGGCCCCGAGTATTGACAAATGAATCCATTGAGAAAATAGTCTGCAACAAAAAATTCAAATGTTACAGTTAAGATAGGATGTTCAAGATCCACACTCCTGAATAGTATGCCCAAAAAACATAAGATATTAACAGTCAGATAGCTGACGTAATACAATAATAATCTATGTTAAAAATATTAATACAATAATATTCCGGTTTCTCTAAGGGAAACTTGCACCATGTAGTCAGCATAAAAATAGGCCATCATGACTTCTAAATAAGTAGGCCACGTGTATTATATTAAACTCATAATTAAGCATGGCCAGTCGTTCATATAAATGCCGGAATGATCTAAATAACATTCAGACATTCAGTTTCCGTCTGCTTAGTCATGATTTGTACTAAATAGTGAAGGGCAGAGCACACGTGCCATAAAAATACTCAGGAACTAGTATTTTCTGCTTATGCAACAGATAGAAAGATAAAAAAGCAAATGTGAATTTCTTGTACAAGATAAAAACATACCAAAGCCAGTTACACCTTTGATAACTAGTTAACTACCAATGACACATGTACCTTTGATTGTTACACTAGGTGAAAGATGGCATTAAACTCCACTCATTCATATCATTAAGTACCAACTACCAAAAGAACAAATGTAAATTCTTGTACAAGAAGAAAAAACATACCTTCATGTATGTTTTCACATGTGCAAGTGCATCTGGGACAGACCAATTCTTATAGTGACCAAGAGCAATCTCCATGTGATATAATTTCGGAGCAAGAGAGAGATCAGCAGCAGAAATTGTTCCACCATTGATAAATGGACCCTGCATTAAACAGCATCCAAGATCAATATCTAGCAATTTTAATCTATACAGGCAAAGGCAAGTAAATACTAAATGTCAACAACAAAACTAATGATTATAAAAACTACTAACATGACTATATATCGTTACTGCAATAGGTCAGCATAAGGTATCTGAAGAACTATGAATATCAAACTCGAGTATGCCTTCATGAATGTGCACACTGGCAATAATTTCTAGTACGAGGAGAAACAGTAGAAATAACCTTAGGTATATACGGAATTAAGGCCTGGGGGGTACCTTTAACAAGAAAGAAAAAAGAATCTAGTAATGGGCACATTAGAGCCACAAACCTGCTAGTGGTAACAAAAATGCCTAACATGAAGTACCCATACACGCTCGCACTGTTGACCTAGAACCATGTGTACTCCCATTTTTACATGATTCGGCTACAAACCGAAAGACTTTTATGCAAGCAGATATCAAAGCGAGAGAAAGAACCAAGCTTATTCCTTGATTTTTTGTTCAATTAGCTCAATAAGTTTAATTCACATTCGTGTGTATTACACATATGATATATAAACCTAAGTACAATTTTAATGTGAGTTTGCAGTTCCCCTATTCATTCCTATAAATGCAATAATATACAGCCTTCCAGGGGAGACGTTTGCTCAGGCTCATATGCTCTGTATTAACAGCAAATAGGAAAAGATAGTAAAAAAGAAATCTGAAATCATATGCTTCTGATTTTTATTTTTATTTTATTTTGCCCAGACCACCACAAATGTCTTTTATTCAAAAAAAAAAGCATGCAGTTAGAAGACACATCCATGTTCATTGTAAAAAAAAAGGATTTTCTCCTCTTTTTTTAATTTTTTTCGATTTTAGTGTTCACTCGGGAGCATATGAGCCTCAACCCGTTTTGATTTACCATACTTTTTCCCAACTATTGTAGGAAGTACTTATTTTGCATTTGTTTTCGTGTTTGCAAAACCGATGGCATGTAAGGCATACAGATGGATAAGATTGTGACACTCCACATATTTAAATCACTGTACAAATATGGAAAGCAGATAGGGCTACAGCATTGCAGAAGTAGCTATTCTCATCAAACCAATACTGGTTAGACTATCTCCTGAGACATTGATATTACCACTAAGCACACTTACATTGTCTTTTAGATAACTATCGAATGAAGTCAGCTCACTAAGTAGTGTCTGTTCTGTTCCATCATTGGTATCTTTGCTCTTGAGAAAGCCAACGAATGTGGAGAATATTTTTGATCCTCTGCAAAAAAAAAATTGTGCAAAATTGTTAGGATGGCAGTACTAACTATGAAATCCCGGCTTAATAGGAATGATAGACTACTCATATCAACAAGGTGCACGTTCTTTTCTAGGAGCCCATGTGAAAGGAACTTCAAAATTAAGCACGCTCGGCTTGGAGCAATTTGAGGATGGTGTGACCGACCGGGAAGTTGATCCCAGGCTAGTGATTGTATGTGGGGCTAGTATAGATCCCAGGCGCAACGGCCAGGAACCGGTGGGTTTAGGGCGTTACAATTGGTATCAAAGCCGACCCTCATGGTTACATGGGTGTGCGCAGGTCAGTGATGCATACATGGGGCACATGTGGATGCTGACACTGGCGTGCACAGACGTGTCACGTGTGCCAAGAGGGAATGTTCCTGCTGGGCCGACGGGGACATCGGTTCCTTTGAGGGGGTGTATGTGACATCTCGGCTTAATAGGAATGATAGACTACTCATATCAACAAGGTGCACCTTCTTCTCCGGGAGCCCAACCGAAAGGAACCTCAAAGTTAAGCTTGCTCGGCCTGTAGCAATTTGAGGATGGGTGACCGACCCGGAAGTTGATCCCAGGTGCGCACGTGTGGACAGGAAAGACTGTTGTTGGTATGTGGGTCCAGTTTAGATCCCAGTCGCAAGGGCCAAGAATTGGTGGGTGAACCAGTGGGTTTGGTCGGGGCGTTACACCAACACAAACGCCTTATAGTAAAAAAAAATCCAGAACCAAAAGTAACAAAAAAGGGCCATAGGCTATAACTGTGGACAGCATAGAGATATAATCATGTAAGAGATGTGCATGCTACAATTACTAATTTCATGTAATACTATTGATAAAGGCACCAGAAATACGACTTACATTGAAGCCTTTTCTGGTGGAGTTGCCAAGGATGGTTGAGGATACTTTTCTTCTAACACTTGTGTTATAACATCAGAATCAGCAATCCATTTGTCCTCGAGCTTTACAATAGGCACCTTACCTTCTGGGTTAATTGTAAACAACCTGGTGAAGTGCCAAAAAAAGATGACTGGCAATGGAACTATCAACAAAGGTAACAGCCACTAATAATATGAAATTCAAGAGGTTAGTTTTCTCATCCAGATGCGTACCAATCTGGTTTGTTAGCAAGATCAACTAGTTTTAATTCATAAGGCAGGTTTTTCTCCTCTATCGTCAACAAAACTCTCTGCGTGAAAGGACCTGCGAGCAACATGTAAACTTAACACAGAATAAAGATGTTTAAACAATAGATTATTAAAGTGATAGAATATGCAATGCAGCCAAATTTATCAGTTAGGGCATTGCACTCCTAATATCACAGAAGACGGTAGTTCATGCTCTTGGATTCTAGGAATACACTGCTGCCCACATGTTGTTGTTCTTTTGTAAAAATTCAGACGCCAATATAGATGGCCATCACTGACTTGCAGGATGAATACTTTTATTTTTTTTAAATGATTACTGACAAAAAAATAACAGTGTGGTATGTCTTATTACTCTAATCAAGTGAAATGTGTAGTTATTACACCCACCCACAATAAAGCATTTATGTAGTGATGTAGACAGAGTTTGCTTGGTCTCTAGTCCATTATGAAACCCGATCATTTCAAATGACATAGGCTGACAAATTACTTGAAAAAAGGTGCTACGGTTAGTCTGCATAATAGAATCTTAAATATCTATAACTTATTAGTATGCAGCCAGACCCCGGTAACTTTTGGTAAACCCAAAAAACAAATCATAGGAGTGTTAGCATATTTTGTAGTCCGGCGAATACCTAATATGAAAGGGTGGCGGTTCCACTGAGGAATAAACTGAAAGGACTCAACAAAATTCTTAGCCTGACAAACTAGCAATATAGTACCAGAGTCATCATCAACATTCTCGAAAAATTCAAGACAACTAGTGAAGATGAAGAATTACCAAGAAAAAACGAATCAATTTCCTATAGTGCATTGGGTAAACCAATTATGTTTACATATATAGATCTTATGGACAAGTACTTGACACCCAAAAACACAGGGATGGTAACTCAGAGAATCACACAAACCCGAATGCCGTTTGTCAAATCTGGTTCAGCCCCAACTATGCGCTGTAACAACTAGAGTACAACCACTTCGCTGACTCTGATATCTCCTTTGTTCCATGCGTTCCATCACATGGATATGGGAACAAAATATGCTAACCACTGTGCCACTAAACTTCAAACCATCAAATATCCTATTGCAGTTTTCCCCAATTCTTTTGCACAGCTGAGTATACTTCTGCCCAAACCAAAAGCAGAGCAAAAACAACGGAGATGCCATCTACAATTCTACACTACCAATACGTCCAGTCCCTTGCATTTTCAATGCATATGCCATAAACAAATCGAGCGAGCGGGCACACAGATGGAGAGAGAGCTCACAGTCGCCGAGGCGGTCGGGGACGGTGATGGAGGCCTTGGCGCAGACCTCCAGCGGCTCGGCCGAGGCGCGGGCAGTGAAGGCGCGGCGCGGCGGCGAAGCGCGGGCCGGGAGGAGGCGGCGGCCGCGGCGGAAGGTTGTGGCGAGGAGGGTCGAGGAGGAGCCGGCGGTGGTGGCGGTGGCGCAGGTGGTGGTGCGGAGCAGGACAGCCATGACTAGAAGCTGGTCCCCGGTGTCAGGCGGCGGCGAGCTGTGGGAGGAGAGGTGGAGGCGGAAGGAGGGCTTATCTCGGCGGGCGTGATACGTGCGCTTCCTTCGGATTCCCCGTGCGTCTCCGTCTCCAGAGGCTTCTCGTCGCGGGTTTTCCGTGTGAGGCGTGAAGCATTTGGAGCCCATTAGGCCTTCTTGGATCCATTTAAGTTTTTTCAGTCACCATTTAAGCCTTCTTACCTTCTTGGTTTTCCCTCAAAAAAAAAAACCTTCTTGGTTTATCCGAAATCACAGGTAAGGGTACCTTTTGCAAAAGTCACTCTCCCCTTCTCTTGTGGTAACAATTAACTCATTTTGCAGGTGTGATACTTGTCGTAACTTAGGAGTTTTGTGTTTTTTCGTTCAGTTTTTCTCTTGTCATGTGTCCAAATCACGAGTTGCTTTCGCCGTTGCATTTATCGCGTCGAGCTATTTGAATCTAGATCCCATGTTAATAGCTTGAACGAATTTTTTCTTTCGAAAAGCCGAAAATCGAAAGAACAAAAAAAGAGAAACCAAACCAACGACAAATCAGAAGAAAACAAACCGGAAACCCGAAAAAACAAACATGAACCGAATAAAACAGAAATAGAAAGCACAATTGTGCTTTTCACCTTTTCTTTAAGCACAATTGTGCTCCCCTTTCATTTTTCAAGAAACAAAGCTTTCTTTTCGTGGAGGCACAACTGACATTTTCACTTTTGAAAAGGACAGTTGTACTTCTCAACAAAGCACGATTGTGTTTTTCGCTTTTCAAAAACAAAAACACAGATGTGATTCACACCAAAGCACAGTTGTGCTTTTCCGTGAAGCACAACTTGTTGAAAAAATAATATGCGATTTCAAATATTATTAAAATTCAAAATAAATATATTATTTTGAAAAAAAATCATCTTTAAAAAAATCACAAATTCGAAAAACTGAAATAAAAAATGTTTTCAAAAATGTTCATGATAGAGAAATCATGCTCGAATTTCATAAAAACGTTTCTAATTGTAAAAATTATTTTTTGTTTTCCACTAAAAGTTCCATATTTTTTAAATGTTTGGAGTTTCAAAAATTCATGTTTTTTGAAAAATATTTTCGCTTTTAGAAAATATTTTAAATTTCACAATTTGTTCTCAAATTTTCTTTTTAGAAATATCTGCTACAGTAACATAGGCCGATTCCCTCCAATGCTTCATCGTTGCATATGCAAGCTCTTCACTCGTGCGCCAATGGGCCAGCCCAGTCGGGCGGCCGCCTCTTCACTTCCGAACAATCTGCCGCTTACTGCCGCACATAGGAGCTACAGCAAACCGGTGCACTGTAACTAGCCAGTTCACTACAGTGAACATTTTTAAAATCTGAGAACACTTCTTGATAAAAGCAAACACTATTTTAAAAATTGTCATTTTTTGAAAAGCCCCCGAAAAATCAAAACAAGAACAGTTTTGAAAACACGTACAATTTTTTAATTCCAATTTTCTTAAAACGAAGATTTTTAGAAAAACATAACTTTTTTAAAAAATCCGAATATTTTAAGAAAAGATCGAACATTTTTATTAAAAAGGAAGCATTTTGTGCACAAAAAATCAAAATATTTTATTACGAAATAATCATTTTTCGAAATGTATGAACACTAAAATAAAAATCAAAAATTGTAACAGAACCTTCTAGAAGGTCCCTAAACACGTAAAACCCAGACAAGAACCTTTTGGAATATTCCTAAACTGAGATTGGCCCTTTTCTCATTCACTTGTCGTTCCTCTCAATGAAGTGCCAACTGTTAGAGACACAATGCGTCAAATAGGGATTTGTGAATTTTGCCACCCGCTCGATGAGGCAAGCACGCCTTGTACTCCCTCTGTTCCGAATTACTTGTCGCAGGTATGGATGTATCTATAGATACATCCATTACTGCGACGAGTAATTTGGAACGGAGGGAGTAGGTGCCTTATCTGTTTGGCATTTTGTCTGTGGGCTTTTCGGCGACGTGATCTTTTCGCGGGGGGAGGGGGGCAGCATGGGCTGATCCGCGTAACAAATAATATGAGCGGGTGCGGCTATACGGGCGCTCCTAACTGGCGCCTTCAGCGCCGGCTGGAGTTTCTGGCGCCCACGCTCTTCCTAATATGGGCCGGCCCATGACGTGGCAAAAACCGAAGCGCTCGCTGCTCACAACCAAAACGCTCGAAAAAGAAGCTGAGCGAGGGAATCGAACCCGCATGTTAGATTCCTCTATGCATCTTGCAAACCACTTGACTATCCACATACTCGTGATTTAATTCACCGCAAACATTATAATAATAACAGTAGCCGCGCTATTTGTGTATCAATTCTATTTTGGGAATTAATTGACAAGAATTTGGATAAACGTGATTTTCTTTCAAAAAAAGGAAAGTCAATTTGGATAAACATGATTTTCTTTAAGAAAAAGGAAAGTTCACAGATTTCAAAAGGAGTTTCATGAACAAGCAAAGGAACATTGGTCTATTCAAAAAAAGTTCACGAATTAGAAAAATGTTCACATATTCACAAAGTTCATAAACATGGAAAAAAGTTCACTAATTTGAGAAACAATTTCAAGAATTCAAAAAATGATCGTGAGTTTGAAAACATTCATCGTTTTGAAAAATAGTTCATTGAATTTGGAAAAAATCTTCGAATTTGAGAATAGTTCATCGAATTGGAGAAAAGTTCATCGACTCTAAAAAAAGTTCATAGAACGAGAAAAAAGTTCATCGAATTTCAAAAAAAGTTCACCAAATTTGAGAAAAGTTTGTATAATTTGAAAAAACGTTCATCGACTTTGAAAAAAGTTCATCAAATGTGAGAAAAGTTGATCAAATTTCAAAAAATGTTCCTCAATTTTGAAAAAATGTTCCTCAATTTGGAAAAAATGTTCGTCGATTCTAAAAAAAGTTCATCGATTCTGAAAAAAGTTCATCTTATTCATCTTTGTGAACCTTTTTCAAAACCGATGAACTTTCAGAAAAGTTCATCGGTTTTGAAAAAGGTTCACAAACTTCAAAAAAAATTTATCAAACTTGAGAAAAAGTTCATCGAATTTCAACAAATACCACCGAATTTGAAAAAAGGTCATCTTATTTGAAAAGATTTCATTGAATTTGAAAATAGTTCACATATTTGGAAAAATAAAAGTTCATCAAATTTGAAAAAGTTCATCGAATTGGAAAAACAGTGCATGAATTTTGAAAAAAGTTCATCAAATTTGAAAAATAGTTCACATATTTGGAAAAAGAAAAGTTCATCAAATTTTAAAAAAGTTCATGAATTTTGAGAAAAGTTCATCAAATTTGAAAAAACGTTCATAAAATTCCGTGAATTTTTTATATCGAATTAGAAAAATAAAAATAATAAAGAAAATGGAAAAAGGAAACGAGTAAATAAATGAAGAAAGAAGAAATAAAAAAGAAAAAAAGAAAAGGAGAAGCAAAAAGAATAGGAAAAGGAAAAACGACAAAGAATAGCACAAAGAAGAAGCTGCAGATTATCAAAGAGCTCCACTTGCTGGGGTGGTTAGCTAGTGTTGCGCGGGATCGAATCCTTGTCAGCGCCTATTTTTTGCAGTTGTATACGTATGAAGGAGAAGAAATGAACATGGGCTGGCCCATCGGGGACGGGGGGGTGTGCGCCATGTACCATTAACACTATAACGCTTACAGTGAGGGAACCTTCCGACTCAATGAAGTGCGTACAGCATGGCCCAGCCCAGTTCATGGGAGGCCACGGCCTCATTTTTTCTTCTTTCTTTCATGTTCCTGTTTTAGTTTTTTATCATGTTTCTTTTGTTTATACTTCCACATATTCAAAATAACTATAAAATAAAAACCAATTTGCGCAATACATTTGAAAAATCCTAAATTTAATTAAAAATATTAATCCAAGCATTTGAAAAAATGTGGAACAGGTATTTGAAAAAAATTATATTAGTAGGTTGCGACCTTGTTAAAGAAAAATAATCTGTTTTCAAATATTTTCCCAGTTTTTTTTTTAATTTTTACCAGTTTTCTTTGTTCCTTTCTATAAAAAGTTATTTCTTTTCCGTTACTCACTAGTTTTTTCCTCTTCTTTCATTTCTCTTTGTTTTTTTCGTTTTTCATTGTGTTTTCTTTTGTTTTATCTCGGGTACTTATTGGTTTTGTATAAACATTTTTGGTACAAATCTAATACATTTTTCTAATCCATGTTTACCATTTTTGAAATAAAACATTAACATTTATTAATACATAGTCAACAAGTTTTCTCTATACATATAACGTTTTTCAAATGTTAGATTATAATTTTTTAATACATATCCAACATTTTTTGTATACACATTTAAGCTTTTTCCAAAACCTAGATTTAAAATTTTAAATACAAGTTTAAGAACTTTTCAATATATGGACAACATTTTTGCATACATTTAACATATTTTCAGATAATTGATTAACCTTTTTCAAATATAAGATTAATATTTTTTGAATACATGGTAAACATTTCTTTAACACACATTTTACTATTTTTAAATGCTTCATTAAATAATTTAAAAGGTAAATTTAACATTTTTTAATACATGTTCACTTTTTTTTTATTTACAATTTAACATTTTCCAAACGCTATATTAACATTTTTTCACAAACAAGTTTAATTTTTTTTAATACATGCTCAACATTTTTTATACACATTAAAAAATTTCAAATGCTTGATTATCATTTGTCAAATAATTTCTAGATCTTTTTAAAATGCTTCGGTTAACATTTTTTAAATACACGGTCATTTTTTCACACACATTATATATTGTTTGTATAGATAAAACATTTTCTCTGTGTTCATTTAACATTTTAAAGTGCTTGGTTAACATATTTTTTGCAAATGTTTTATGTAAAGTGTTTGGTTTAATATATTTATTTATAATATTTAGAAGTACAAAAATATAAGAGAAAAAAACAAAAAACGTCGAAAAATAGGTTGTGGCCTCCTGTGCACTGGCCGGCCCATACGCTCGCGCGACTGCAAGGTGCTTCAGCGAGTCGGAAGGTTGCCTCGCTAGAAGCGAGGTATAGCCGACTTCGGTTCCACGAGCTTGTCATTCATTTTGGAAACTTCTGAACAATTATTATTTTTTCTCTTTCTGATTTCTAATATCTCATTCAGTCCGCACACGCCACCTGATAAGCAACGGGCTGGCCCGTGTAGGTGAGTGCTTTTTGTTTCGAGAAACTTGTCCTTCGTTTTATGGGGTCGACTTCCTTTGTTTTTTGCTGGTGTGTTTTCCATGAGATCTTTTACTACTATTGTTTGCATTGTTAGTTTTTCAGGGAAAATCATGAAAAAATTATAAATGTATGGAAATTTATTTTTATTTATTTATGAACCTTATCTTTTTAATTTCTGAATAATTTTTCATATTCGCGAACTTTTTCTATTAATTAGTGAAAATTCTTTAAAATTTACAAACACTATTTAAATTCATGATTTTGTTTATAATTATTGAATGTATTTCCAATTCATGAAAAATTGTAAAATGTGGCAAACAATTTTTTATTGTTAACATTCTATTTTTAGCTTGAACGAGTAGCGGAGACTAAGGGAGCGGGGAAAGCGATCGAATGAGAGGAGGGAGAGGTCCAGTCCAAACCTAGATTTTTTTTTTGGTAAGCCCAAGCCTAGCTAGCGAGCTAGCAAGGCGCTCATGGTCGTTGTTAGAGGACGCCCCGTTCTTTCCCACAAGTTTGCTACCCTAGCAAGCTGTTGGGTTACCATTGCTTGCATGGCTACAGCATACCGCACGCGTTGCTGGTGTAATTGGTTGATGACATTTTTGGTTCCGATAATATGAGAATCAAAATTAAACATACATATGACTTATTATATCTTATTATGTATAGTTGTAAAATATTTATTGAATATGAGTAAAATATTTGAATGGAAAAAAAATTCCCATGCATGGTGGCATGTTAAGGTGGGGTTATCTCATCAGAATTGTAGTATGAGATTGCATGCTTCCCTATTGAGATAAATAATTTAGTGGGAATTAGTGTCTCAGGTAAATAGGATTTCGGTTTGGGAAGGTTCTAATTCTAATGATTCCGATTTTGAGAAGCTTGTAGAAGGTTCCGGTTTAATTTTCTTAATATATGTTCAGTTTTTTCGTCTGTAGATTTTAATCTTTTTAAGTTTTGTTTTTCCTTGTCGATTTTTTGTTTTACTTTTATTTTCAAAAAGTTCATAGTTTGTTAAAAATGTTCCCAAAATTTAAAATTCTTTATGCAATGTACAAAATCTTCACAAACATTTTATGAAAATGTTCACAACTTTGTGGTAACAAAATTTGAAAACTAAAATATGCATTTAAAGAAACTGAAAGGCGGAATAAACCAAGAATGCCAAATGAAACAGGAAAATCATGAATAAAGTACTACTCTCTGGCAACAAACATAGCAAACGCCAGACCGACGTTTTAACACTTGTGCGGCACCTCTTCAATTTGGCGACCTCCTACTTAGCGCTTTACGCACATTTGGAATGAATTGGTGCTCACGCGCTCGTTGCATGCGACAACTCATCAACACGCCAAACATGCACGATCGCTTGGTCGTCACCCCTTGCTTCGTTCGCTTAGTAATGGTTGACCAGTTGACTACAGACTTTCAAAAAAGTCCCAAATTTTTAAAAAATATTCACGAAATAGAAAAAAGTGTTCGCGGATTTGAAAAATGTTCATCAAGTTGAAAAAAGTTCATGAAATTGGAACATGTTTCTGAATTTGGAGAAGTTTATGAATTTGAGAAAGGTTCCCAAATTTCAAAAATTTCATGTATTTGAAAAAGTGAATTGGAGAAAAGTTCAAAGATTTGGTACAAGTTTGCATTCAAAAAAGTTCAAGAATTTTAAAAACGTTAATGCATTTAAATAAATGTGCAGGAATTTAGAAAACATTCAAAAAATTGAAACAATTCAATAAATCTGGAAAAAAGTTCACAAATTTGAAAACATAATCACAAATTTGACAAAAGTTCACGGATTTGATGAAGTTCACAAATCATTAGTGTGATAATGTCAAAAAATATATTGTAAACAAAAATAAAATAGGAAACAGGAAAAATACGAAGAACAAAAAAAGAGCAAAAAAAGAGCAAAAACCAATGGAAAACCCACCGAAAAAAACATAGAAAGAAACAGTATTGTACCCGATGAGTTGGCCCACTTAGGAAACCCTGCGTACGCTGGGTGTGTGCATTATTTACAATTTTGCCTACAAGTGGTGCAAGAATCACTAAATAGGTTTCCTGTCCAATTTGATGCTTATAGTCCCTTCGGTTTGGGGAGCACTTGTTCCGCGCGTAAAATGGTTGATGGGGCTACAAATCTGCATTACGGATTTTAAACTGTTCATCAAATTAAATTTTCAAAAAAGTGCTTTTAAATTGATTTGTGTTTTTTCTAGAATTTCAATATATTTTTTTAAAAGTAAGTTTACAAAATATTCCTAAATTTTAAAATTAAAAATATTCAAAAGTATGCGTGCTTTTTTAAACATGTAATCATAAAAACGTCCATAATTTAAAAATTAGTGATGAATTTTAGAAAACATGATTTTAAAAAGGAAAAGCAACAAAACAAAAGAAGAAGAGAAGTATAAGAAAAAATGAACACGGAAAGACAAACTGAAGAAATGAAATAAAACTCGTAAAACCAGCAGTGGAAACACAAATAAAAAGGAAAATCATGTGTAGAACCTTCTAGAACCATCCTAAAAACGGGGTTGCAAAAAGGAAAGAACCTTGTACTATGCCGGCCCAATAATGTGCACGAGAGTGCATGTTTGGTCTCCACGCACCATGTTATGCACCAAATAGGATTCCGGTGTGGCATGTTGTTCATGGTTTTCTTGGTCCATTCCTATCTCTTCATTTGTTTGTCATGCTTAGATTTTGTAACTACTTTATGAAATATAAACCAAATCGTTGAACTACAACATTGAATAAATATGCATCCATACACCATTCATCAATGCACTCACCACCAATCTCGTGAGGTCTTCGCACCTAATGTAGATCATGGAAAGGGTTGTAGAGCGAAACGCCACTGGGTAAAGACCAAGTTTTGGCGAAAGGCTAACACACCTTATCTTCGGTGCACAATCACATGAACCGGCTCCACTAAAACATATCGTAAAAAAGGAAATTAAAACATGAGCACTGCTATATGGATGACACTATGCACACGATTTACAAACGAGAGTCAAATCAGTCCGTTGATGCATGTCAACAGCCGGCAACACAGCCACAGATGGGCGGTCGTGCACTGGTTGTGCATGGTGTTTGACGTGTGTACAACAGTTTCATTAAAACATATCAACATATGTTCTTGTTTGTAATTTGAACATAATCGAAGAAGCCATTGCATTTCAGTTTTTATGTAAAAGGGATTAAAAAAACGAAGGACCATGTCGCTCTTACAAAAGCCGGCAATTCTCCACAAAAACGTCCCTCGAGCTACCACGCAAGGAATGCGGGAACAACTGATGTGACGATCAAAGAGGGATCACAAGTTAAACATCATGAAGCTTAGGGCTAGCCCAGTGCATTATATCTTAAGCAATGTCATACATATTAATTGTATGTATAGACACAACTTCTCTAATGGCTTGTATATAGTATTGTATGCAAAAGTGTGTATATTCAGTATGTTTTGTGAGGCAGAAAAACATTACTTGTCTCAACTTCGATCATAAAGAGCTATGTATAGATTAAGATGTGGCAAAACTCCATTTCCTCGTCAAATAGACTGATACATGAGATTTTTACCTCAATATCATGCTTTAGATATAGTACACATTGCAGCACTATGAGTGCCTTAGTTTTTTCATACGATTCACAAGTTTGGATAGACAAGCCGTTCACTAGCAATGTAGTTGCTACATCGGAGGTGTAGTGGAACTTATGAAGTTATGTGAAGAAAATAGTCATGTAGCAAACATCAAGTATTAATGTGGCTTACATTGGGTGCTACTTTAGCCAAAACAATTTTGGAGTACATAAGTTAAATACTTATTATGGCTCCTCGACAAAATTCTTTGTAAGGGATTGTATGTAAGCAACATTTTAAGTTGAACTTTAATTTTGTTCGCAAGAGAATGGAAAGGTAATTACATCTAGTTTCACTATCGTTGGGTCAATACTTCGAAGGAGGAAGACGATGCTAGGTTGGATGAGCAAATTGCGGAAACCACCAAATATTGGGGCCAATTTTGTAAGAAACACTTACTATACGGGTTTATTACACAAAACATCACCTATTTGTTCTATTGCCTTGCACTGAGTTCTAAGTTCTAACACATTTTTTGTCTCAGATGACATGATTCATGTGGGGTGGATCTCGCTTGTAAGTGCACTCGTAAAAAAAGATACCGGTCAATGTCCAATAGATATCACTCCCTCTAATCTAAATTAATCATTCAACTTGAGATCAGAGGGAGTAAGATCTATTGGACATGTGGTCCAAATGAGCTCAAATTTACATGAATCAGTATCGACTATATGTATGATTTACTGGATTGTTTTTTGTTTCCGAAAATGTTGAATTTTGAACCAAAGAAATTTGAATGAGCAACTAAAATTGTCAATCTCCCAAACATGCGGTCCAAATGAGTTGAAAATTTCCAAGATTAGTATTGGGTAGGTGTATAATTTATTTATTTTAATTCTTTTGAAAATGTTAAATTTTGAACAAAATATTAATTGAAACAACTAAAAATACCAATATGTCGCAAATTATGGTTGAGAGAAAATTTTTTCGATCAGTACTTGCTACATTTGCTAGTATAATTTACTGGATTCTTTATGCATCATTTTAAAAACTTGATTTTTCATATATTTTCTGAAAATATTGAATTATTGTCTTATTGAGCTGCAAAATAATGTGATTAACTAAAACTAGATGCAGCAAATTACTCTGATATTGATGTCCTGTACTCCTTCCGGTTCATATTAGTTATCGCAGTCTTAGTACAACATTTGTTATGGCTCCGAGGGAGTACAAAAAATTTGTGGGGAAATTGCACAAACCACCTACTTTTGGTGATAGTTTTGCACAGAACACCTACTTTACGAGTTTGTTGCATAAAACACCACATAATGGGGTAATTCGTTGCAGCTAGGTCTAATCCGCCATTTGGGTGTGTTAACATAATTTCTGATAAGTGGGTCCAATTTGTAAGTGCACCGTGGCAAAAAAAATGCATCAGCACCCAACTAGAACTGTCCATATCTCACAATTCTTTGCTTCAATTGAGCTGAATTTTTCCCAGAATATTAGTGAGTGCATGTATGATTTATTGGCTTTTTACATTTTTTGAAAATGCTAAATTTGAACAAAAATTAATTGAACGAGTCAACTAACATTGCAAATACCTCACAAACTGTTGGTCCAAATGAGCTGCCTTTTCTCCCAGAATAGTATTGGATACATGTATGATTTACAGGATTGTTCTGCATAATTTTTTTTGGAAAATTTTGAATTTTGAGTAAAAACACTGTATGAGCCAATGTAAACTGCGAATATCTTATTATAATGTGATCCAAACTAGCTGAAACTTTCCAGATTCATACTGGTTACATCTAGCTTAGCACACCACAAACTTTCATGCGAAAAACATAAGATTACTATACAAATCTAAAACGATTCATATATAGGCACAATATTCATAAAACAAATTTAGTAGCACCAAGATATGAGAGATATTGTCGTTGTGAGGCTTTAGCATGCAAGTGGTTGACATAAAGTCATTATTGACATCATCAAGTCTGACGCACCAAAATATTACGGCCATGAGGTTTTAGCATCCAAGTAGCTGTCATGTGACCATTACAGACATCATCAAGTCGCACACACCAAAAGATTATCGCCATTAGGTTTTAACATCCAAATACTGGGCGGTTTTGCAATGTTAATTGGCTCGTTCAATATTTTTGTTCAAATTTACATTTTCAAAAAATGCAAAAAAAACGTGTGCACGCGCTAATGTTCTAGAAAAAAAATCATCTCAATTGGAGCAAAGAATTGTGAGATATTGACAGTTCTATTTAGTTGCTGATGTGGTCGTTTTTTTATCACCGATGCACTTACAAACCGGATCCACTTGTCAAGAATCATGTTTAACACACACAAATGGTTGATTAGACCTAGCTGCAACGAATTACCCCAGAATATGTTATTTTGTGCAACAAACCTGTAACGTGAGTGTTCGGTGCAAAACTAGCACAAAAAATAGGTGGTTTGTGCAATTTCCTAGAAAAATCGTAGAGTAGGTGTTATGTGAAAACTGGATAGTGTTGAAGGTATTTTTTTAAAACTAGTAATAATGTACGTACAACACACGTTTATATTAGGTAAGTTATTAGTTACACGTTATATTAGATAAGATATATCTGTTGCACGTTGGTATTTGGTAAGATATCAATTTCTTTTTCGCGGGAATGGTAGGATATTAATTACATGACAGATTTCATGGGATAGCGTTGAGTCAAAATGTGTTTATAACCAATAACAGTGGTGGGTAATTAGAGCATTAAACGTGTTTGGTGCTCAACATTGGAGCGATTTCAACCGCTAGATAATATGATTTGACGGTCGTGATGGTTTGGATCTGCCCCTTTGGGTCTTTTTATATTGGTATAGATTAGTTTTTAATAGAGTCAATTACACCGGTGGTGCTAGAACCTGACGTAAATAATCACTTTGATGCTAGAAGTTGCGGTGTACATCGAAGTCGTGCAAAAACTTGGCTTGGGCGTGCAAATACAGTGCACATCCCCTTTTGTATACATAATCTGTGCTGACTAGGCGTGTGGGGTCCGCTGTCAGCCAGTGAACCAGGAAGCATTTTTTTTTCTAAAACCCCCTCAATTTTTTGACAAAAAAACCATATGGATGTGGCGTTTTACTTCTCTATGACCAATGGGTCCCGCCTGTAAATATTAATAGAAAAAGATTGCGGGCAGGTTTCGAACCCGCGACCACAGGCTACCAAAACAACCGGCTAACCACTTCACCCTTCACGTGGATTAGCAAGCAAAATGATAACGACAGGATAAATATTTAGCAATGACACTTATGGAGCTTAAATGGGCTGTAGATATTGCAACCCATTTTGCACAAGCGATATTTATAAGATATTTTAAAACGTAAGTAATAAAAATAATGTTCCAATATTTGTGTGTTATCAATACAATGTAAATAAAAACAATGAAATATATACCCATGTATATATAAAATATTTAGTTTAGTTAATATGGATTTTAAAATGTATATTAGATACACTGTTTAATGAATACAAAAAAAGTATACACTCATGGCTTATATTTAAATTTTAAAATGATGAATACAAACATTTCTTAATATCTATAATTATTCACATGTCTATATTTTTTACTCATGACTTATATTCGAAAACAGTATATATTTTGAATATTATACACGATTGAATATCCATATCAAAAGTTTAAAATTAAAATTATGAATACTTTTAATTATAAAAATTGAAATATAGAAATGTTCTTATAATTATTGAAATGTTTTTATAATAAAAATAATTTTTTTAAATGTAATTTTAAAAGAAATCGTATCATTTTAGAAAAGTTATACATTTTTAAAATTCATAAATATTTTCAATATACCAGTGTCTATTGAAATAATACACGACTTTTTTTAAAATAAGGTATTTCGTTCGTATGCTTGGTAGTTTTTAAACTAAATGTACCAATGTTTTAAAAATAACACATGAACATATTTATTTATAATAAATTTTAATTTCTGTATTAACTAAATATTTTATATAGTACATGGGTGTATATTTAAATGTTTTTATTTACTAGTCATGGTTTGTTTGTATAAAATTTATAGCACACATACATTTAAACATAATTTTGATAACTTACATTTTATAAATATATCTTTAGAAAACAGCGCGTGCAAAATGGGTCGCAATATCTGTAGCCCATTTAAACTTCAGATGCGTACCTGTTAAATTCATGTTGCTAAAAAACCTTGGTGAATACATATAGGGTAGTTATCCTTTGTGAACGTCGTGACCGCCCCAGCGTACTGGTTGTACAGGTTAGCACTCTATCTTTTGTTTACATGTTCGAGTCCTGAGCTTGCCTTTTTCATGTTTATTTTGACCAGCGGGCCCGTTGATTAAAGATGTAAAATGACATGTCGATATATACTTTTTTGCAAAAATATATATTCTGAGGTTCTTTTTAAAAAAATCAGGGCACACGTCCCCTCTTCCAGGCCCAGTGGCTGACAGCGGGACCCACACACCTAGTCAGCGCAGATTCCATATACCAACGTGATGAGCACTGTATTTGCACGTCCGAGCCGAGTTTTGGCTCCACTTCGATATACAACGCAACTTCTAGCATCAAAGTGATCGTTTGCGCCAAGTTTTAACACCATCAACGTAATTGACTCTTTTTAATAAGGTAGCACTCCCTCCGTTCCAAATTACTCGTCGTAGAAATAGATGTATCTAGAGTTAAAATACATCTAGATACATTCATACCCGTGACAAGTAATTCGGAACGGAGGGAGTAATACCTAATAAACCCTTTTTCCTTGCGCGTGCTCTCACATGGATGGTACCCTCGCGTACGGCACAAGAGTACACGCGTACTATCTCTTTTTTCTTTTGCGAGAGAGTACACGCGTACTATCGGCTAGCTCGCGCTACACGCCCACAAACAGTGAACTGGCGCGTGACAAGTGACAACACGAGCGGTCAGCGGGCCAGTACTACGAAACAGGCTCGCACCGTGCAGTGAGTTCGTCGTCGTCGTGTGTACATGCATGCCTCCCTCCCTGCCTCCCAGTGCTGCGAGCGGGGATGCCGCCGCAGGCCGCAGGCCGCAGGGGACTCTTGCACATGAACTTCCAACAAACGCAAGGGCGCTCGTCGCCATCGCGCGCACTCACGTGCCTGCCATGGCCCATGGGTACCCCCGCCGGCCCGGCGGTTTCCCGGTGGTCCGGCCCGGCCCCCGTGCCGCTGCCCACTGGACAGGTCAGAGGACGAAACTTTTTCCCTCGCGCGGCGCCGGTACGGCTGCTCGCATAGTCGCACTCGCCACTGCGGCCTGGTGGTCGCCTTTTCCTGCATCGATCGAGCCACGGTAACTTTCGCTCGGCCTCGTGCTTCGAGCTCCCCGACCAGCGCAGGGGGGTCAAAGTTGACCGTACACGCACAGCGGCCGAGATTCCGATACGCGGTGGGCCGCAGATCAGCCGAACGGCTGTTGGTCAAACAGTTTTGGCCTGAAATGACCTGCGTGGGCATGGCATTGGTCTCCCGACTTTTGTCCGTGGCTTGAGCATATTTGTTCATTATTTTTTCTGCTGAAAAGATGGTTATTTTGAAAGGAGTGGAGTTATGCTGCTCCAGACTTCAGCCGTGTTCGGAATCCATCCTCTCCGCTCCGACTCCGCGGAGTTGTGGAGCTTAGACCAACTTCACCGCGCGACCCTATCCTGTCTGCCCCTATCTGTTTGGGGTAAAAGGGACAAACGAGACGGCCCAGCGCGCGGGCGCAAACGGACAAATGTCCGGATTCCGTCCGCTTTCGATCCATCCCCGGTCCAAACTTGCGCTCCATTTGGGGTGAAACAGACGCGCGCGGACGGCCTCGACGCACGCCCTTGTCTCCCCCGTGGCCCGCCTGTCGGGGACACTAACAGTCCCTCCGCTCCCAACGCTTCACCCTCTCTCCCCGCCCCGCCCCGCCGCCGGCGCCGCCGCTATTCTCCGGCCGCCTCCTCACCGCGCAGCCCCCCCGCCGTCCATACCAAACCACGTCTCGACATGGCCGCCACCACGCCCGCGCTTCCGCCGTAGTTTTGGTCGTCGATCGGAGGAGGTTTGGCCGTCGCCGTCCTTGTCAGTGGCAGAGGGGACACGACTGCCGGCGACGTACCACGACGGCCGATGCAGATTCCGACGAGAGCTTCAGAGCGGCCTATAGCCGGCCGGCAACCACCCTGCTGCGTCGAGGTGATCATCGCGGCCTCTTCGCCACCACGACCGCAAGGTGTTCGACCTTTTGCCAACAAAGGTATGGACAGTGGAGACGAGTTTTTCTTCCATCACTTCCTTTGTTCATCAGACGATTCGTCGTCGGATGATGACGATCATGTGGTGGCTGCACTGGTCGTTCACGACCATATTCAACGGCAGCTTCCTCGGTACAGGGGGTCAGTCCCTGGCCGTGCTCCCAACCTGAACCGCGACAGGGAGAGAGGCCACGCCCTGCTCTATGCCGATTACTTTGCCAACACCCCGCTCTTCAGGCCGGATAAATTTCGTCGCCGTTTTTGTATGGCAAGGCATGTGTTCAATCGTATCCGAGAGGGAGTGGTTGCTCATGACCCATACTTCGAGTGCAAGACGGATGCCCTTGGCAAGCTTGGATTCTCCTCCTACCAGAAATGCACCGCGGCCATCCGCATGCTTGCATATGGAATTTCAGGCGATTTGGTGGATGAGTATGTGCGTATGAGTGAGACAACATGTCTGATGTCAATGTACAAGTTTTGCCAGGCTGTGATCGAGGTCTTTGGCCCAGAGTACTTGAGGCAGCCAACTGCCGCTGATACAGAGAGATTGTTGGCGACCAACGCAGCTAGAGGCTTTCCAGGTATGCTTGGCAGCATAGATTGTATGCACTGGGAGTGGAAGAACTGTCCATTTGCTTGGCAGGGCCAGTACAAGGGGCATGTTAACGGGTGCACTGTCATATTAGAAGCGGTGGCATCACAAGATCTTTGGATATGGCATTCTTTCTTCGGCATGGCAGGTTCTCACAATGATATCAACGTGCTGCAGCGTTCTCCAGTCTTCGCGAGGCTTGCAGAAGGCCACTCCCCACCTGTCAACTTTGAGATCAACGGCCACCATTACAACAAGGGATACTATCTAGCAGATGGTATATATCCTCAGTGGTCAACTTTTGTGAAGACAATCTCGAAACCCCAAGGTGAGAAGAGAAAGAGATTTGCCCAAATGCAAGAGAGTGTTAGAAAGGATGTGGAACGTGCTTTTGGTGTGCTTCAATCCCGGTGGGGTATCGTTCGAAACCCTGCACTGTCATGGGATGAAGGGAAGCTTTGGGAGGTGATGACTGCTTGTGTGATCATGCACAACATGATCGTCGAGGACGAGCGTGATGAGAGTATCTTCGACCAAGGATTTGATTATCAAGGTGAAAATATTGAGCCCCTGCACCAAGACCCGGCCACATTTGAACAGTTTGCCCAATTCCACCGTGAGATGCGTGATTGGCACACTCATGTGAATCTTCAAAATGACTTGGTTGAGCACGTGTGGGATCACATTGGCAACCAATAGATGTATTTGTCCATTTTATGTTCAGTCAAGACAATTTCGATTTGGTTGTAAAACTATTTTATTAAAGACAATTTCAATTGGGTTGTAAAACTATTTTAATTTTCAGACAAAAATTTGGGTTCGAAACTAGTTTTAATGCAAATTGGGCATTTCTTGGCCCTGACGGACAGGATGGGGCAAAAAGATGCGGCAGCGCACTGGGCGCATGTCCACCGCATCCCAGGACAGGCCCGGACACGACCCCAAATCCCTACCCAAAGGGACAAAAACAGGACAAAACGGGCGTCCGTTTGGGGTCGCGCGGTGGAGTTGGCCTTAGTTTAGGCCGCTCAAGGCTCGTCCGCTCCGGAGCGGAGTGGAAGGAGCGGAGAGGAGCCGTGTCACACAGCCAACCTAAAATTACGCTCGTGCTCGAGTTGATCACATAAATGAAAAACAGACTAAGACTTGGTTAAATCTTAGTCGGCTGAGACCTAATCATATATTTTTTCTATATATAAAAAAATCTAAGGATTTCAAGTACATAACAAATAAAAATCGTAGGAAAAAACTTCAGCACGCAACACATGGAAAACAAAGAAAAGTGTCTCGATCACATACACACCTGAGTGAAAAAAGGGGTTGAATTATTTTATTTGCGAGAGTAAAAGGTATTTTATTTCAGGATTATAGATTACAGTCTAGAGACAAGAATTCCTCAATACATGGGGCCATCTGTGTAGCCACACAGCTGTGCTACGCTCGGTACGGCTATATCTCATCAAACAATCTGCTACTCCATTGTCACTACAATGAAGATTTTGTGGAACACCCGATTCTCTCTTAGGGACTTGACCTCCAATACTATATAATCATACAGAGAGCAAACGTGCAATTCATCTCTGAATATTGATAGCCCCAGATGAATCGGACTGCACGATAACTTAAAGCTCAATGTGTTGCATGGCCAAGGTTATGCCCGTAATCAAAGCTTATATATCTATGCTTCCAGTGCGTCATTACGAAGGAACGGGAATCTATAAACAGTAAAGATGATCGTCCTATCATGACGTCGTAGTATCATAGCAACCGCCGCCGTACCATCACTCTTCGAGAAATGATTGTCCCATCACTCTCCGTTCAAAAAAAATAAAATGAACAGCTGCTGGTCAAACAGTTTTTTTCCTGCAAAAAAGAAAAGAAAAGATGGTCTTTTTGAACACAATACAGACGCAAGCGCGCATATACACGTGCATACACTCACCCTATAACGCACGCACGCATACCCTACTCTTATGAGCACCTCTGAAAGACAGAGCCAACATATCATCTTGAAATTTACGAAGTCACCGTAGGCATCTCGTCATCGACAAGAAGGCCTCCTCCCACTGAATGCGCATCACCAGAAATTCTGAAATAAATTCAGAAATAAATGCGAGCACCATGATTTGAACCTTGATGGGCTGAGAATATCATAGTTCCTCTAACAATCCAACCACAGATTAGTTCGTGAAAACATGGTTTTTGAAAGGTGTCGAGCTATGTTGCTCCAATCAGCGTGACACAGCCAATCCAAAACTAGGCTCGTGCTCGAGTTGATCACACGAATGGAAAACATAGAGCATTTCAAGTGCATAACAAAGAAAAATCCTACGAAGAAACTTCGGCACGTAAGGACATCTCCAATACCCCTAAATCGGACACCGCATTTTTTCACGGACAGAATGGACCAATCTACAGACACGGATGCGGAAGGAGACCATCTAAAACTGTCCACATATGTCCGGTTACATTTTGAATTTCTTAACAAAAATGAACAAATTTGATGCATATTTGAACGCACCAGACAATATTCATTTATACTTGGATGGTTTTTACATAAAACCAGATGCTTTTCATCTAAACTGAAGCAAATTCATTGCGGTTAGGCATATTTCAACTAGACCGGACTCTAAACTAGACTAAAATGACCGCCGGAGTTTGTGCCCCATCTCGGGCCAGCCATGAGCCTCGAAAAATGAAGCCCCGCCTCCTCCGCGGCCCTCCGCAACCACGAGCCCCGAGAACTGGAGATATCCACCTCCACGTTGCCGCCAAGCAGCTAATGGCTGACTATGTTGAGCCCACCAAGCTTGACTTCAATGGGAGGGGGGCGGTGACCTTCATGGGATACAAGCGCCAGCGACCTCCCATGCGCTACTCTTTCTCGTTGTCGGTGGCGCTCGCAGACGTGCCAGCTTCGTGGTCGCGGCCGTGGCGGAGCTGGCGATGTCCTCCTCCTCGTCGCTCTTGCCGAACACCTCATTCGCCGCCTCGTCCATCTCCTGGTAGGCGGATTGTAAATCCGTCTGATACTGAATGTACCGCCAGCGGTCGTAGCTGATTTTGTGGGTGGTGCAATAAGAGTCAACCAACGCCTCCTGCTCGGCCACATTCACATCCGACACCATGGTAGTGCTGGCGGTGAGTAGCTCCTCCGTGTGCCCGTGCTCGTGGAGGAGGCGGAGGTTGTAGGCCTGGTGAGCCTGCGCCTACCAGAACACGGCCTCCCGCTCCTCCCGCACCATGTCGGTGTAGTGAGCATGGTCCTTGCCCATGGTGATGCCGGCATGGACCGGCGAGGAGGGTGGCGCTAACTTTTCCTCGGCCACTTCCTCCACTGGGACGTCCGCAATGCCGCCCTCCGTTTGCCTGTCGGCCTGTCAGTCGGTGATACGTCTCCAACGTATCTATAATTTTTAATTGTTCCATGTTGTTTTATTATCAATCTTGGATGCTTTATAATCATTTTATATCATTTTTTGGTACTAACCTATTGACATAGTGCCCAGTGCCAGTTCCTGTTTTCCCATGTTTTTTACATCGCAGGAAATCAATATCAAACGGAGTCCAACTGGCATGAAACTTTATGATGATTTTTTATGAGCCAAAAAGAAGCAGATGGGCCCTGGTTGCACCTGGGGGTGGCCCGAGGGGGCACAACCCACCAGGGCGCGCCAAGAGGCCTGTCGCGCCCCGGTGGGTTGTGCCCACCTCGGGTGCCCCCCGGACCGCCTCTTTGCTCTATAAATACCCAAATATTCCCAAAATCCTAGGGGAGTCGATGAAATATTCATCCAACCGCCGCAGAGTCCAGAAACACCAGATCCAATCTAAACACCATCACGGAGGGGTTCACCACTTCCATTGGTGCCTCTCCGATGATGCTTGAGTAGTTCTTTGTAGACCTTCGGGTCCGTAGTTAGTAGCTAGATGGCTTCATCTCTCTCTCTCTCTCTCTCTTGATCCTCAATACAATGGTCTCTTGGAGATCCATATGATGTAACTCTTTTGCGATGTGTTTGTTGGATTGATGAACTTCGAGTTTATGATCAGATCTATGTTTTTATATCCAAGAAAGTATTTGAGTTTCTTTGATCTCTTTTATGAGTGATCTCTTATAGCCTCGTATTTCTTCTCCGATATTTGGGTTCTGTCTGGCCAACTCGATCTATTTATCTTGCAATGGGAAGATGTGCCCAGTAGTGGGTTCGATCTTACGGTGCTTGATCCCAGTGACAGAAAGGGAACCGACATGTATGTATCTTTGCTACTAAGGATATGAGACGAGATCTATATCAACCGCCATTAGGGATGGCAATGGGTACCCATTACCCGCGTACCCTGCGGGTAAAAACCCTATTAGGGTAAGGGTATGGGATAATATTTTTCCCATGGGTACTTAAATGGGAAAATATCATACCCATCGGGGAGAGAGGGTACGGGTAGGGAATCGTATAACCCAAGCCCGCGTACCCATGTACCCATCTAAAATGCTGACGAGTGGGTTTCCGTTAATACCCTAATGTATTGATTTTCCCCTCCTAATCACGCTAGGTAAAAACTCTAATGTGTAGTCAAATCATCTCTATAATTTATCATGATTTTGTGAACTTAAAGTGTATGCCTATGTGTTGTTATTTATGATTATGTGTTCTTATTTAACATTTTTATGTGTCACTTTATAGGCAAGTTTTTTTTTATGAGAATGTGTTGTTGTTACAATATGTTGTTGCACATTGTTGTTTAAAATGTGTTGCTATTAATAATTTATGACTAAATGTTGCTTTTTACAACTATTTTGTACTCAATTGATGTGTTGTAAACGTGGGTATTTTTACCCGTGAGTACCCATATACCCTGTCGGGTGACAGGTATGGGAAAAAATTGTACCCTTGACAGGTATGGGTATGGGTGATGGGCAAGTTCAAGGTGGACGGGTAAGGGTATGGGGAAGCTCCACCCATACCAATACCCTGCGGGTGCCATCCTGATGACCCACAAGTATAGGGGATCTATCGTAGTCCTTTCGATAAGTAAGAGTGTCGAACCCAACGAGGAGCAGAAGGAAATGATAAGCGGTTTTCAACAAGGTATTCTCTGCAAGTACTGAAATAAGTGGTAACAGATAGTTTTGTGATAAGATAATTTGTAACGAACAACAAGTAACAAAAGTAAATAAAGTGCAGCAAGGTGGCCCAATCCTTTTTGTAGCAAAGGACAAGCCTGGACAACTCTTATATAAGGAAAAGCGCTCCCGAGGACACATGGGAATATCGTCAAGCTAGTTTTCATCATGTTCATATGATTCGCGTTCGGTACTTTGATAATTTGGCATGTGGGTGGACCAGTCCTTGGGTGCTGTTCTTACTTGAACAAGCACCCCACTTATGATTAACCTCTATTGCAAGCATCCGCAACTATAACAAAAGTATTAAGGTAAACCTAACCATAGCATGAAACATATGGATCCAAATCAGCCCCTTACGAAGCAACACATAAACTAGGGTTTAAGCTTTTGTCACTCTAGCAACCCATCATCTACTTATTACTTCCCAATGCCTTCCTCTAGGCCCAAATAATGGTGACGTGTTATGTAGTCGACGTTCACATAACACCACTAGAGGCTAGACAACATACATCTCATCAAAATATCGAACGAATACCAAATTCACATGATTACTAATAGCAAGACTTCTCCCTTGTCCTCAGGAACAAACGTAACTACTCACAAAGCATATTCATGTTCATAATCATAGGGGTAATAATATGCATAAAGGATCTGAACATATGATCTTCCACCAATTAAACCAACTAGCATCAACTACAAGGAGTAATTAACACTACTAGCAACCTACTAGCATCAATCTCAGACTTGGAGACAAGAATTGGATACAAGAGATGAACTAGGGTTTTGAGATGAGATGGTGTTGATGAAGATGTTGATGGAGATTGCCCTCTCCCGATGAGAGGAGCGTTAGTGATGATGATGGCAATGATTTCCCCCTCCGGGAGGGAAGTTTCCCCGGCAGAACAGCTCTGCCGGAGCCCTAGATTGGATCCGCCAAGGTTTCGCCTCGTGGCGGCGGAGTTTCGTCCCGAAAGGTTGCTTCTTTTTTTTCTCGACGAAAGACTTCATATAGGAGAAGATGGTCATCGGAGAGTCACCAGGGGGCCCACGAGGTAGGGAGCCGCGCCCTAGAGGGGGGGGGGCTCCCCCACCCTCATGGACAGGGTGTGGCCCCCCATGGAGTTTCAGGACTTTTGGAGTTTGTGCAGAATAGGTCTCTAATATTTGCTCCTTTTCCATCCCAGAATTCCAGCTGCCGGCATTCTCCCTCCTTATGTAAACCTTGTAAAATAAGAGAGAATAGCCATAAGTATTGTGACATAATGTGAAATAACAGCCCATAATGCAATAAATATCGATATAAAAGCATGATGCAAAATGGACGTATCAACTCCCCCAAGCTTAGACCTCGCTTGTCCTCAAGCGAAAGCCGATAACAATAAATATGTCCCCATGTTTAGAGGTAGAGGCGTCGATAAAAATAAAATACGGACATGAAGGCATCATGATTATTCTCATAACAGCAACATATATAGATATTGTCATATGATTACTTATGTTCAAGTGATGATCTATTCACAATGCAAAACTATGAATCAAAAACCTTATTGAGAACCAACAAACTATAACCTCAGTCATTGAAGCAATTGCAATTTATCATAACATCGGTAAGAGTCTATGTTAGAGCTAAAAAGCAAGTCCACATACTCAACTATCATCTAGTCCTTCATAATTGCTAACACTCACGCAATACTTGTGGTTACGGAGTTTTAATCGGACACAGAGAAAGATAGGGGCTTATAGTTTCGCCCCACAACCTTTTACCTCGAGGGTAATGTCAACAATAATAACTCATGCCCCCCTATATATCAGGTTCTTTCCAACATGCTGGGCTTGCCAAAGGATAAAATTAAAAGGAAAGGTGAAGATCACCATGATACTTGCATAAGGTAGAAGATAACAATAAAAGATAGGCCCTTCACAGAGGGAAGCAGAGGTTGCCATGCGCTTTTATGGTTGGATGCACAAAATCTTAATGCGAAAGTACATCACTTTATATTGCCCCTTGTGATATGAACCTTTATTATGCAGTCCGTCGCTTTTATTACTTCCACATCACAAGATCGTATAAAGCTTATTTCTCCCACACTAACCATACATATTTATAGCAATTTTTATTGCTTTGCACCGATGACAACTTACTTGAAGGATCTTATTCAATCCATAGGTAGATATGGTGGACTCTCATGGCAAAACTGGTTTAAGGGTATTTGGAAGCACAAGTAGTATCTCTACTTGGTGCTGAGAATTTGGCTAGCAAGAGGGGGAAAGGCAAGCTCAACATGTTGGATGATCCATGACAACATACTTTATCTCATATATAAGAAAACATAACCCATTACGTTGTCTTCCTTGTCCAACATCAACTCTTTAGCATGCCATATTTTGATGAGTGCTCCCAATCATAAAAGATGTCAATAATAGTATATTTATATGTGAAACCTCTCTTTCCTTATTACTTCCTATTAATTGCAACGGTGACCAAAGCTATGTCTGCCAACTCCCAACAACTTTTAATCATCACACTCTTTCTATGTGAAGTCATTACTATCAATAAGATCAATAAGAACTTTTGTTTCCTCTTATTCTTCTTATCTTTTCTTTTATTCACCCAAGATCATAGCAAGAAAATCAAGCCCTTGACTCAACACTAATCTTTATTATATAGCTCACGGACTCGATTACAAAGAGAGATCATAAGGCAAAACTCAAAACTAGATCATGCCATAAACTTTATTCTACTAGATCAAAATACTACTAATAGGATCGAACTAAGGAAAACGGTAAAGATAGGAGTTGTGATTGTGATACGATACTGGGGCACCTCCCCCAAGCTTGGCGGTTGCCAAGGGGAGTGCCCATACCCATGTTATTATATCTCCTTGGTTGGTGAAGATGGAGGTGTTGTTGACTTAGTTGATGGCATAGACTTCTCCCTTAATTTACGCTTGAGGACGACATTTTGATCCCTCAGATCATCAATCTCCTACTCCAGGGTTAATATCTTTTTGCATAGGTCCTTCTTATTTTCCTGCAAGAGACGAAAAGGGATAAACTCGAATTTTGGTTTCTTTACCCTATCAGGGAGACTTGACTTTTTGAACTCCACGTGCATATGCCCAGGTTGAGGTAATGGGGCTTCATCTTCATCTGAGCTCGTCTCCTCCTTCCCATTGGGTTCATAGTCCTCTTCTTCCTTCGTGGTCCAACCATCGTGCTCCACATCTCCATAGACCTTAGGATTAGCTAACTAATCATCCACATAGCTTTCTCCTTCTGAATCCTGGGAAGACATGTTGATCTAATTTGCAGCGGGACAACTCGAAACAAAAACAGAGGATAATTGTGTGATACGGGAGTCAAAACCTTTGGGAGAATACATAATGAATTTTTACCAAGAAAAATACGTATCGTGCAATAAAACGGAGTCCGGAAGGCACACGAGGTGCTCACGAGGTAGGGGGCGCGCCCTCCACCCTCCTGGGGCCCTCGTGTCCTTCCCGGACTGCTACTTAATTTTCTATTTTTCTAAATATTCCAAAACGGAGAAATATTGCCTTAAAAATTGTTTTGGAGTCGGTTTACTTACCGTACCACATACCTATTCCTTTTTGGAGTCTGAAACGTTCTGGAAAGTGTCCCTTATGTATTCCTCTGGTGTTACGGTTTCAATAATATTGGTTTCAATATTTATGGGATTACCTGAGATATAATGTTTAATTCTTTGACCGTTTACCACCTTCGGATTTGTGCCTTCGAAGTTGTTGATTTTTATGGCACCGGAACGATAGACCTCCTCGATAACATAGGGGCCTTCCCATTTAGAGAGAAGTTTCCCTGCAAAAAATCTTAAACAAGAGTTGTATAGCAATACATAATCACCTACATTAAACTCACGCTTTTGTATCCTTTTGTCATGCCATCTTTTAACCTTTTCTTTAAACAACTTGGCATTTTCATAAGCTTGGGTTCTCCATTCATCAAGTGAGCTAATATCAAATAACCTCTTTTCACCGGCAAGTTCGAAATCATAGTTGAGCTCTTTAATAGCCCAATATGCCTTATGTTCTAGTTCGAGAGGTAAGTGACATGCTTTTCCATATACCATTTTATACGGAGGCATACCCATAGGATTTTTATATGCAGTTCTATAGGCCCATAATGCATCATCAAGTTTCTTGAACCAATTCTTTCTAGACCTATCGTCAGTCTTTTGCAAAATTAATTTGAGTTCTCTATTACTCAATTCTACTTGACCACTAGACTGTGGGTGATACGGAGATGCAATTCTATGATTGACGTCATATTTAGCAAGCATTTTACGGAAAGCACCATGAATAAAATGTGAACCACCATCAGTCATTAAATATCTAGGGACTCCAAACCTCGAAAAAATAACTTCTTTAAGCATTTTAATAGAACTGTTATGATCAGCACTACTAGTTGGAATAGCTTCTACCCACTTAGTAACGTAATCAACAACAACTAAAATATGTGTATATCCATTAGAGGCAGGAAAAGGTCCCATATAATCAAAGCCCCAAACATCAAATGGTTCAATAACAAGTGAATAATTCATAGGCATTTCTTGACGTCTACTAATATTACCAATTCTTTGACATTCATCACAAGATAGGACAAACTTACGGGCATCTTTGAAGAGAGTAGGCCAATAAAAACCGGATTGCAATACCTTATGTGCAGTTCTATCTCCCGCGTGGTGTCCTCCATAAGTTTCGGAGTGGCACTTGCGTAGGATCTGCTCTTGTTCATGCTCAGGTACAGAACATCTAATAACACCATCTACTCCTTCTTTATAAAGATGTGGGTCATCCCAAAAGTAATGTCTCAAATCATAGAAGAACTTTTTCTTTTGTTGGTATGTGAAGCTAGATGGTATGAATTTAGCAACAATGTAATTAGCATAATCAGCATACCAAGGAGTACTATGAGAAGTACTTATGACATTTAATTGTTCATCAGGAAAGCTATCATCAATAGGTAGTGGGTCATCAAGAACATTCTCTAACCTAGATAAGTTGTTTGCAACGGGGTTCTCAGCTCCTCTTCTATCAACAATATGCAAATCAAATTCTTGTAGCAAGAGAACCCATCTAATAAGTCTAGGTTTAGCATCTTTATTCTCCATAAGATATTTAATAGCAGCATGATCAGTGTGGATAGTTACTTTATAATCAACAATATAAGGTCTGAACTTATCACAACCAAATACAACTGCTAAAAGTTCTTTTTCAGTAGTAGCATAATTTCTTTGAGCATTGTCTAGAGTCTTACTAGCATAATGGATAACATTTAATTTCTTATCAACTCTTTGCCCTAGAACAACACCTACAACATAATCGCTAGCATCACACATAATTTCAAAGGGTAAATTCCAATCAGGTGGCTGAACAATAGATGCAGAGACTAATGCTTTCTTAAGTATTTCAAATGCTTCTACACAATCCTCATCAAAGACAAATGGCATATCTTTTTGTAATAAATTAGTCAGAGGCCGAGAAATTTTTGAGAAGTTCTTAAAGAACCTCCTATAAAATCCGGCGTGACCAAGGAAACTTCTTATACCTTTGATGTCCTTGGGACATGGCATCTTTTCAATAGCATCAACCTTGGCTTTATCAACTTCAATACCTCTTTCAGAAACTTTATGCCCCAAGACAATACCCTCATTAACCATAAAGTGGCACTTTTCACAATTCAAGACAAGATTAGTTTCTTCACATCTCTACAAAACTTGATCAAGATTGCTCAAGCAATCATCAAAAGAAGATCCATAGATGGAAAAGTTGTCCATGAAAACCTCATAAATCTTTTCACAGAAGTTAGAGAATATAGCCATCATGCATCTTTGAAAGGTAGCAGGTGCATTACATAAACCAAAGGCATACGTCTATAAGAAGAAGTACCAAAAGGGCATGTAAAAGTAGTCTTTGGTTGATCTTTAGCAGACACGGGTATTTGAGAGAAACCAGAATAACCATGTAGAAAATAGTAATGTGTATGTTTGCATAATCTTTCTAGCATTTGATCGATAAAAGGTAAGGGGTAATGATCTTTCTTAGTAGCCTTATTTAATTTGCGGAAATCAATTACCATCGTGTAATAATTCTTTGTGGAATCAATTCATCTTTATCATTAGGAACAACAGTAATACCTCCCTTCTTAGGGACACAATGAACAGGACTTACCCACTGACTATCAGCAATGGGATAAATTATACCTGCCTCCAGAAGCTTTAGTATTTCTTTTCTTACCACTTCTTTCATTTTAGGATTCAGACGTCGTTGAGGATCATGAACTGGTTTGGCATCTGCTTCCAAATTTATTTTATGTTGACATAGAGTGGAACTAATGCCCTTAAGATCATCAAGAGTATATCCAATAGCAGCACGGTGCTTCTTCAGAGTTTTCAATAATCTTTCTTCTTCATGCTCTGAAAGGTTAGCACTAATAATAACATGATATATCTTTTTTTCATCAAGATAGGCATATTTAAGATTATTAGGCAACGGTTTAAGCTCAAACACGGGATCACCCTTAGGTGGAGGGGGATCCCCTAGGAATTCAACAGGCAAATTGTGTTTCAAAATAGGTTCTTATTAAAAGAATACTTTATCTATTTCCCTTCTTTCATTCATAAACATATCATTCTCATGGTCTAGCAAATATTGTTCTAAAGGATCACTAGGAGGTACGACAATAGAAGCAAGACCAATAATTTCATCCTTACTAGGCAATTCTTCTTCATGGTGTTGTTTACTAAATTTAGAGAAATTAAATTCATGAGTCATATCATCCAAGCCAATAGTAACAACATTCTTTTCGCAGTCTATCTTAGCATTAACAGTGTTCAAGAAGGGTCTACCAAATATAATGGGACAAAAGCTATCTTGTGGGGAACTAAGAACAAGAAAATCAGCAGGATATTTAGTTTTCCCGCACAAGACTTCAACATCTCTAACAATTACCATTGCTGAAATAGTATCTCTATTAGCAAGTTTAATTGTGACATCAATATCTTCTAACTCAGCAGGTGCAATTTCATGCTTGATTTCTTTATACAAGTCATAAGGTATAACACTAGCACTAGCACCCATATCACATAAGCCATGATAACAATGTTCTCCTATTTTAACAGAAATAACAGGCACGCCTACCACAGGTCTATGTTTATCTTTAGCACAAGGTTTAGCAATTCTAGCAGTTTCACCACAGAACTGAATAACATGCCCATCAATATTATCAGACAAGAGATCTTCAACAATAGCAACATTAGGTTCAACTTTAACTTGTTCAGGAGGTATATAAGTTCTAATATTTCTTTTACGAACCATAGTTGAAGCTTTAGCATGATCCTTTATTCTAACAGGGAAAGGTGGTTTCTCAACATAAGAAGTAGGAACAATCGGATCATTATAAGTGATAGTCTTTTCTTCAACTTTAATAGGTGCAGCTACTTTTGCTTCTATGGGAGGATAATATATAAACCACTTCTCCTTAGGGAGATCAACATAAGTAGCAAAAGATTCACAGAAAGAAGCTACTATCTCAGAATCAAGTCCATATTTAGTGCTAAATTTACGGAAAATATCGGTATCCATAAAAGATTTAACACAATCAAAACTAGGTGTCATACCTGACTCCTTACCTTTGTCAAGATCCCAATCTTCAGAGTTGCATTTAATTCTTTCCAATAAATCTCATTTGAATTCAATAGTCTTCATCATAAAAGAGCCAACACAAGAAGTATCAAGCATGGTGCGATTGTTATCAGAAAGCCGAGCATAATTTTTTTGAATAATCATTTCTCTTGAGAGCTCATGATTGGGGCATGAATATAACATTTATTTAAGCCCCCCCAAGCTTGAGCGATGCTTTCTCCTTCACGAGGCCAAAAATTATACATATAATTGCGATCACGATGAACAAGATGCATAGGGTAATACTTTTGATGAAATTCCAATTTCAATCTTCTATAGTTCCATGATCTCGTATCATCACATAGCCTATACCATATCAATGCGTCTCCCTTCAAAGATAAAGGGAAGACCTTCTTCTTAGCAACATCATCGGGTATACCTGCAAGCTTAAATAATCCACAAACTTCATCCACATATATTAGGTGTTCATCAGGATGCTTTGTTCCATCTCCTGTAAAAGGATTAACTAGCAGTTTTTCTATCATACCCGAAGGATACTCATAAGGAATTTCATTTTCAATAGGTTCAGTAGGTTGAGGAGCAACTCTTTGCTCTACTGGTCGGGGTGAAGATACCCCGAACAAGCCCCTCAGAGGATTACTTTCCATAGTAACAAGTGACAGTAAATTTCAGCACACTATATAAATTTTTCCTTACCAAATTCCACCTACCAAAGGCGCTTCACTCCCCGGCAACGGCGCCAGAAAAGAGTCTTGATGACCCACAAGTATAGGGGATCTATCGTAGTCCTTTCGATAAGTAAGAGTGTCGAACCCAACGAGGAGCAGAAGGAAATGATAAGCGGTTTTCAGCAAGGTATTCTCTGCAAGTACTGAAATAAATGGTAACAGATAGTTTTGGATAAGATAATTTGTAATGAGCAACAAGTAACAAAAGTAAATAAAGTGCAGCAAGATAGCCCAATCCTTTTTGTAGCAAAGGACAAGCCTGGACAAACTCTTATATAAGGAAAAGCGCCTCCGAGGACACATGGGAATATCGTCAAGCTAGTTTTCATCACGTTCATATGATTCGCGTTCGGTACTTTGATAATTTGACATGTGGGTGGACCGTTGCTTGGGTGCTGTTCTTACTTGAACAAGCATCCCACTTATGATTAACCTCTATTGCAAGCATCCGCAACTACAACAAAAGTATTAAGGTAAACCTAACCATAGCATGAAACATATGGATCCAAATCAACCCCTTACGAAGCAACGCATAAACTAGGGTTTAAGCTTCTGTCACTCTAGCAACCCACCATCTACTTATTACTTCCCAATGCCTTCCTCTAGGCCCAAATAATGGTGAAGTGTTATGTAGTCGACGTTCACATAACACCACTAGAGGCTAGACAACATACATCTCATCAAAATATTGAACGAATACCAAATTCACATGACTACTAATAGCAAGACTTCTCCCTTGTCCTTAGGAAAAAATGTAACTACTCACAAAGAATATTCATGTTCATAATCAGAGGGGTAATAATATGCATAAAGGATCTGAACATATGATATTCGACCAATTAAACCAACTAGCATCAACTACAAGGAGTAATTAACACTACTAGCAACCTACTAGCACCAATCCCGGACTTGGAGACAAGAATTGGATACAAGAGATGAACTAGGGTTTTGAGATGAGATGGTGCTGATGAAGATGTTGATGGAGATTGCCCTCTCCCGATGAGAGCAGCGTTGGTGATGACAATGGCGATGATTTCCCCCTCCGGGAGGGAAGTTTCCCCGGCAGAACAGCTCTGCCGGAGCCCTAGATTGGATCCGCCAAGGTTCCACCTCGTGGCGGCGGAGTTTCGTCCCGAAAGGTTGCTTCTTATTTTTTTCTCAATGAAAGAATTCATATAGGAGAAGATGGTCATCGGAGAGCCACCAGGGGGCCCACGAGGTAGGGGGGCGCGCCCTAGGGGGGCGCCCCCACCCTCGTGGACAGGGTGTGGGCCCCCTGGTCTTCATCTTTGGCGAGGATTTTTCATTATTTATTATAAGGTATTCCGTGGAGTTTCAGGACTTTTGGAGTTGTGCATAATAGGTCTCTAATATTTGCTCCTTTTCCAGCCCAGAATTCCAGCTGCCGACATTCTCCCTCCTTATGTAAACCTTGTAAAATAAGAGAGAATAGCCATAAGTATTGTGACATAATGTGAAATAACAGCCCATAATGCAATAAATATCGATATAAAAGCATGATGCAAAATGGACGTATCACATCCCTAACCGCCATATAGGTAAACAGATCTTGTCTACATCATGCCATCGTTCTTATTGCATTACTCCATTTTTCCATGAACTTAATACACTAAATGCATGTTGGATAGCGGTCGATGTGTGGAGTAATAGTAGTAGATGCAGGCAGGAGTCGGTCTATTATATTGGACGTGATGCCTATGTAATGATCATTGCTTGGATATGGTCATAATTATTTGATGTTCTATCAATTTCCCAACAGTAATTTGTTTACCCACCGTTTGCTATTTTTCTCGAGAGAAGCCACTAGTGAAACCCACGGCCCCCGGGTCTTATTTCTCATATATTTGCCTTTGCGGTCTACTTTTTCCTTGCTTTTATTTTCAGATCTATTAAACCAAAAATCCAAAAATACTTTGCTGCACTTTATTTGACAACCCCTTTAACTCGTCGGGTTGCGAGGTGTTGTTATTTATGTGCAGGGGTTGTTTATGTTGTGTTGCTTGGTTCTCCTACTAGTTCGATACCTTGGTTTCATAACTGAGGGAAATACTCTACCGTCGCTGTGCTACATCATCCCTCCCTCTCCGGGGAAATACCGATGTAGTTCCAGCTGCCATCAAGGAGAATTTCTGGCGCCGTGGCTGGGGAGGATCTTCATCATAACCAGGTTCCTAATCACAAATCTCATCTCCTTGCAATTTACATTATTTGCCATTTGCCTCTCGTTTTCCTCTCCCCCACTTCACAAAAATTTGCTGTTTTATTCGCCTCTCTTTTTCCGTTCGCCGTTCTCTTGCCGGATCTGTTTTTGAGTGCAATCTTGTTGTGTGGTCATCATGACTCAAGAGAACACTAAGCTATGTGATTTCTCAAATACCAACAACAATGATTTTATTGGCACTCCGCTTGCTCCTCTCGCCACTAGTGCGAAGACTTGTGATATTAATACTGTTTTGCTGAATCTTGTTATGAAAGACCAATTTTCTGGTACTCCTAATGAGGATGCCGCGTCCCATGTTAACACCTTCGTGGAATTATGCGATATGCAAAAGAAAAAATATGTGGACAATGATGTGGTCAAGATGAAATTATTTTTGTTTTCCTTGCGCGATTCTGCAAAAAATTGGTTCTCTTCTTTGCCTCGTAATAGTATCGATTCTTGGAACAAGTGCAAAGATGCTTTTATCACTAAGTATTTTCCTCCCGCAAAAATTATTTCCCTTAGAACCCAGATCATGAATTTCAAGCAACTTGAACATGATCATGTTGCACAATCTTGGGCAAGGATGAAAATGATGCTAAGGAATTGCCCAACTCATGGGTTAAATCTTTGGATGATCATATAAATATTTTATGCGGGATTGAATTTTGTTTCTCGTAATCTTTTAGATTCCGCCGTGGGTGGTACTTTTATGGAAATTACTTTGGGTAAAGCCACCAAATTGCTTGATAATATTATAGCAAATTATTCTCAATGGCATACCGAAAGACCTCCTACTAGTAAAAAAGTTAATTTGGTTAAATAAATTTCTTCTTTGAGTGATAAATTTGATGCTCTTATGAAATTGGTTGCTAGTAAAAGTGCTCCTATTGATTTTAATGATATGCCTTTGTCTACTTTGATTGAGAAAAATAGTGATGCCATTGATGTGGATTTTATCTCTACAAATAATTTCAACAACAATGCTTATAGAGGTAATTTTAATCCTAGGCCTTTTCCTAGTAATTCCTCTAATAATTATGGTAATTTCTATGGAAATCAATCTTATAATAATAATAGTAACACCTCTAATCTTGAGAATAATATTAAGGAATTTATCAACACACAAAAAGTTTTCAACACTTCCATAGAAGAAAAGTTGAACAAAATTGATGATTTGTCTAGAAATGTTGATAGAATTGCTCATGATGTGGAAAATCTCAAGATGATTTTTTGCCTAAAGTAGATGAATCAATTAAAGCTATTTATGTTTCTATGGATGAAAGTAAGAAAAGAACTGCTATGCTTAGAGCTAAAAGAGAATTTTTGGAAAAAGCTTTTTCTAGTGATTATTCTTGCAAAGATGATGAAGATCTTAAAATGATTGGTGTTTCTTCTATTGATTCCTTGTTTAGTAAAGTTAAGAATGATGAAAAACGGACTGGAGAAGAGTCAACTTTAGGTAGAAGGTGTCCCAATATTTCGGAGGGTGAAAATCTTGTTTAGAAAATTGATGAAAGTGGGTTTGGAGAGGTCAAAACTTTAGCTAGTGATGCACCCACTATTTTGGATTACAAAGACTTTAATTATGATAGTTTCTATTTTATTTATTGTATTTATTTGTTTCAATCCATGATAAATTCACCCCATGCTTATGAAAAAAACAAAGCCTTTACTAAGCACATTGTTGATGCTATGATGAAAGCTCTTGAAGAAAAATTGGAATTAGAAGTTTCAATTCCTAGAAAATTACATGATGAATGGGAACCTACTATCAAAGTCAAGATTAAAAATTATGAGTGTTATGCTTTGTGTGACTTGGGTGCTAGTGTTTCCACAATTCCGAAATCTTTATGTGATGTGCTTGGTCTTACCAATCTTGAAGAATGTTCCTTGAATTGCACTTGGTGGATTCTACTATTAAAAACCCTATGGGAAGAATTAATGATGTTCTTATTCTTGCAAATAGGAATTATGTGCCCATAGATTTTATTATTCTTGGTATTGATTGCAATCCTTCTTGTCCAATTATTCTTGGTAGACCGTTTTTACGCACTATCGGTGCCGTGATTGATATGAAAGAAGGCAATATTAAGTTACAATTTCCTTTGAGGAAAGGTATGGAACACTTTCCTAGAACTAGAATTAAGCCACCCTATCAATCAATCATGAGTTCATCTTATGGATCTCGAACCAAAGATGACAAAACTTAGATCCTTGCTTTATGCCTAGCTAAGGGTTTTAAACTATAGCGCTTGTTGGGAGGCAACCCAATGAATAAATTTATTTTTTGCTTTTTGCTTCCTATTCTTGAGTGTTAGCACAATTATGCTACTGTTATGATTGTGTTTTTATGTTTTAATTAGTGTTTGTGCCAAGTAAAGCCTTTAGGATCTTCTTGGGTGATAGTTGTTTGATCTTGCTGGAAAAAAATAGAAAGTTTGCGCTCACGAAATTAATTTTAGTTTTTTACCAGAGAGCGATAAAATACCCACTCCACTTGCAGTAGATCAATATACAAATTTCTCAGGTCATCCTAATTTTTCAGAGTTTTTTGAGTTACAAAAGTATTCGAAATAGTCAGATTGCTACACACTGTTCTGTTTTGACATATTCTGTTTTCTTTGTGTTGTGTGCTTATTTTGATGGCTCTATGGTTTCCTTTGATGAGCTTTTGCCATAGAAAAGTTGGAATACAGTAGATATAATGAAAAACAAAATATGAATTGGTTTGATACAGCACTTATAGTAGTGATTTATTATTTTTATACTAATGGATCTCATGAAGGCTTTGTTGAGTTTGGGTGATTGAAGTTTTCAAGTTTTGGGTTATCTTACGATGGACGAAGGAAGGATGTAAGAGCCTAAGCTTGGGGATGCCCCGGCATCCCAAGCTATTATCCAAGAATGAGCAACCAACTAAGCTTGGGGATGCCCCCGAGTGGCATCCCCTCTTTCTTCCAACAACTATCGGTATTTTACTCGAGACTATATTTTTATTCGTCACATGATATGTGTTTTGCTTGGAGCGTCTTGTATGATATGTGTCTTTGCTTGTTTTATTTTGTGTTTTAAGTTATCAATCCTTGCTGGACACACCTATTTGAGAGAGCCAAAATTATGTCATGACTTGTTAGAATTGCTCTCTATGCTTCACTTAAATCTTCTATGAGGTAGGACTTGCTTTAGTGCTTCACTTATACCTTTTTGAGCATGGCGTGCTTTGTTATTTTTGAAGAAATGCTCTCTTGCTTCACTTAGATTTATTTGAGAGTCAGTATAATTTTGAAGAAATTCTCTCTTGCTTCACTTAAATTATTTTGAGAGAAAGAAAATTTGTTATGCTCATGATCTTCACTTATATTAGTTTGAGCTTATGAAAAGCAACACATGAAAATTAGTGCTAAAGTGATAGATATCCAAGAAGGATAAAGTAAAATAAAATGTCATGAAGATCATTGGACAAAATAAACTTGATTCTTAGAAATAGTTTTGAGATATGATGATGTGATATGTGAGTTATATTGATGAGTAATTGTGTTCTAGTAAGAATATTGGTGTTAAGGTTTGTGATTCCCTATGCATGCACGAAAGTCAATAGTCATGCAATGAAAATTATACCCTACTTGTGGTGCATTATTCGGTGTTAATTATGCTTAATGCTTGCTTATGAGCTTATTCGTTTCTTGGTTGGTCGCTTCCCAATATTTTTCTAGCCTTCATTTTGCACTAAGTATGACCTCTACTTGTGCATCCAAAATCCTTTAAACCAGTTTTGCTACATGAGTCCACTATATCTACCTATATGCGGCATTCTTTTGCCATTCTAAGCAAATTTGCATGTGCCATCTCTAATTTTCAAAATAAACTTCTCTTTTGTGTATTTGTTTCGCTCGCGGAGCGGTGAGGGGTGGCTAATATTTTCCATGCAAGATGTGTTATTCTCAAGATGAGTGTTTATTCACTTGTCATTGCACGAGAGTAAGGCAAAGGTATTAGGAATGCCCAGTCCCGAAAAAAATATGAATTTACTTTATGTTGTCAAATAATAAATTCCTTGGAAAGTGTTGGTATGGAGGGCACCCGTGGATACGGTTAGCCATGGAAAGTGAAAGTTATGGTGGAAAAGGAAATAAACTTTATTTTCTATTTGGGAACCGCCTATGATATATCTATGCATGGAAAGTATTGGGAACTCTGAGTCATTTTCGTTGGTGGGATGGATACACCTCCCAAAATGTTTTTATCTCAATTTTTTCGCTTTGAGCTCTAGCACCTCTAAATATCCCCACTTCCCTCTGCGAAGGGACTTTCTTTTACTTTATGCAATTTTTATTTTGAAATTTGAGTGTCCATCTTCCCTCATAAAAAGCACCAACTAGGAGGCAATATGATCGTACTCAAGTATTGGGTGTAGTTAATATTCGAGTGTGTTTCATGAATGGATCAATGTTTGAGCATGATGGGCTAGGGATAACTTATTTTAGCATTGATATTTTGAAAGACATGGTTGCTTGTTGATATGATTGAGTATCTAAATTATTATGTCAAAACTAGACTATTGCTTTGAATCACATAAAAGTACAAATGTCCATGCTATAAAGAAAATAATATGACATGACTTAATGAACAACACTCCACATCAAAAATTCTGTTTTTATCACTTACCTACTTGAGGACGAGTAGGAGTTAAGCTTGGGGATGCTGATACGTCTCCAATGTATCTATAATTTTTGATTGTTCCATGCTGTTTTATTATCAATCTTGGATGTTTTATAATCATTTTATATCATTTTTGGTACTAACCTATTGACATAGTGCCCAGTGCCAGTTCCTATTTTCCCATCTTTTTACATCGCAGGAAATCAATATCAAACGGAGTCCAAATGGCACGAAACTTTATGATGATTTTTTATGGGCAAAAAGGAAGCAGATGGGCCCTAGTTGCACCTGGGGGTGGCCCGAGGGGGCACAACCCACCAGGGCGCGCCAGGAGGCCCTGGCGCCCCCCGGTGTGTTGTGCCCACCTCGGGTGCCCCCGGACCGCCTCTTTGCTCTATAAATACCCAAATATTCCCAAAACACTAGGGGAGTCGACGAAATATTCATCAAGCCACCGCAGAGTCCATAAACACCAGATCCAATCTAAACACCATCACGGAGGGGTTCACCACTTCCATTGGTGCCTCTCCGATGATGCGTGAGTAGTTCTTTGTAGACCTTCAGGTATGTAGTTAGTAGCTAGATGGCTTCATCTCTATCTCTTGATCCTCAATACAATGGTCTCTTGGAGATCCATATGATGTAACTCTTTTGCGGTGTGTTTGTTGGGATTGATGAACTTTGAGTTTATGATCAGATCTATGTTTTTATATCCTTGAAAGTATTTGAGTTTCTTTGATTTCTTCTATGTGTGATCTCTTATAGCCTTGTATTTCTTCTCAGATATTTGGGTTTTGTCTGGCCAACTCGATCTATTTATCTTGCAATGGGAAGAGGTG